>NC_056744.1:670897645-671067645 GCF_019279795.1 Protopterus annectens
CTAGGTAGGCCTATTGTCTCTGGTATTGGCTTAGTTACTGAATATATCTTGGTATATTTAGAGATGAAATTGAAGCCTTTGTTGCCATTGGTTCATGCCCGTATTAAAGACATGAATCAATTTTTGGTACTTATTAATGAAGTACAAACACCAACTAATGCTTATTTGAGCACATTGGATGTGCAGTCTCTATATATGAGTATACCGCACGATGGTGGTATTAAAGCAGTAAGGTTTTGGTTACAAGAGTCCAGTGATTGTTCTGAGATAGAAATTGACTTTTTGTTGTCACTTTTGAGATTAGTTTTAGAACATAATGCCTTTATGTATCTGGGCGATTGCTATCTACAAATCAGGGGTACTGCTATGGTATTTCTAATCCCTTTCTTAAATACCTTAATATATGGAGGCACTACTTGGATTATTGTTGGTCTATTTAGAATGGTCCTGTTGCTTTCTAGCATGACTTTGTGAAATATCTTAACCATAATGACTATGGTATTGTTTTTGTGGGCAAAATATAAATGTTTAATATTGATTTCGTAGATGTCAATGTTTCTAAGTTGATTGATGGTACTTTGGCTACAAGCCTATGTCATAAACTGTTTACTAAAAATCTTGCTAGCCTCTAGTTGCCATCCTGCACACATAGTTAGGAGCATACCAAAAGCGCAATTTTTAAGACTACATAATATATATAGTTCTGAACAAGATTTTGACACTGAAGCCCGCAAGACGCAACACAGATTTTTGGGTAGGGGATAAGATGTCAATATAGTGGATCAGGCATATGGAACAGCATATGCAACCAATAGGTATGATATATTAAAATCTAATGGTAATCAGGATGATAGAGTTGTTTCAGATTTAGCTCACAGATTCATTACTACATATGGTACCAATACTTTTAATATCAAAGACGTTATTAATAAGTATTGGGATATTTTGATATCTGACCCCTATTTTTGTCAAATTTTACAAGATGGTTGTACCTTCAGATATAGGAAAGGTAGAAATATTGGGGAATATCTGTCTAGTTTCAAAAAGAGTAGGAAAGTAATTGTGGGATCAGGTACAGTGGCACCTCAAGGTTGTAAATTTTGTGGGAATTCCACTTATTGTAAAGTTGTATCCAAAATTAAATCATTCACCTTCATAGGTTCATAGGTTCATAGGTTTATACTAGGCTATCTGCCCTAAGGCATTTATAAGCCTAGCCCAAATTATTGTGGCTTACGCCACCCCTTATATGAAAAAATACTGTGCCCATTAGTTTGTTGTGCCTCTGTCCAGCAGTGACCCAGAGATGATTCCCGGGGTAAACCTACGATCTCCCATCCACAGGTCTAGATTTCTCTTGAACAGAGTCAGCGAGGTGCTCTGCCTCACATGGACCGGGATTTTATTCCACAGCATAGGGAGTCTCTGAGTGATAAATCTATCCCTCCAGCACGTCCTATTTATATCCGTGCTAAGATTTAAGTCGCTTGCTCTAGTGGTTTTGGTGGATTTGGATTTTTTGAGGTGGAGCATGTCCATTAATTCCGGGTTGGACATGGCCTTGTATGTCAGGCACATGTCACCTCTGAGCAGACGGTATGCGACTGAATAGAGCTGGAGTTTCTTCAATCTGGCAGCATATGACAGATTTTGGAGTCCTTTATCCTTTTGGTGAGTAACTTTTGGGGTCTCTCCAATTGCTGCAGATGTCGGGTGAGATACATCCCGAATGGGGCATTGTACTCGATCATTGGTCTGATAAGTGAAGAGTACAGGGAACAATGACCTCACTAGATCTGGATGTGAATCCTTCATGATCAGGTGGGCAATGTAGAAGGTCTTTCTAACCACTTTAGCAATGTGAGTGTCAAAAGAAAGGCCACTGTCAACCTGGGTCCCCAGGTCCCTGATAACCTCTTCTGTGCTTAGTGGATTGCCACCTATATGGTAGCTTGGGGTTACCTTGTTTTTCCCGAAGGGTATGACTATACATTTTTGGCGTTTAACTTCAGGCCATGGCTCTGGCACCAGCTATCTGTTTCCATGAGTCCCTTCTGAAGGATATCAGTGTCCGATGCACTTTCCACTATGGCGCCCAGTTTGCAGTCATCTGCAAACTTTGTCAGCCAAAGTCCTCCCATGTTGGCCTGTACTTCTGAGAAGTAGATGCCAAACAATAGGGGCCAAGGACCGAGCCCTGTGGGACACCACTTGTGACCAGCTTGGAGTCTGACACAGCGCCAGCAACTCTAACCCTGTGGGTTCTGTCCTTAAGCCAGTTTGCAACCCATCTTGTGACATATGGGTTTACATTTAAGCTGGTAAGTTTTTCTACAATACCCGAGTGGGGTATTGTGTCGAAAGCCTTTGCAAGGTCAAGGTAGGCTGTATGGACTGCCTTTCCTCATCAATGGCCTTGGTGACTATTTCAAGAAGTCGACCAAGTTCAAAAGGCATGATCTTCCCTTGACAAAGCCAAACTGGGTCGGGTCCAATGTCTGCAAGTCCCTATATCTTTGTTTATGAGCTCCATTATGATCCTCTCCATAGCTTTGCAGACTAGACTTGTTAAGCTTATGGGGCGGTAATTACCAGGGTCCGTGAGGCGCCACCTTTGTGGAGTGGGACCACAGTTGCCGTCGCCACTCCTTGGGCACGTATCCTGTGGTAAGGCTGAGATTAAACAGCTGCCTTATGTGCGCGTTTAATTCCTCATTTAGCTCGTGTAGCACACAGCCGGGGACACCATCCGGTCCCATTGATGCTGTGTTTTAGCTTTAGAGAGCAGCTTTCACCTGCGCATTTGAGATGTCCGGGAGGCTACACTCGGCTGGGATAGTTATCTCTCCTTTAGGGGAGAGGGGTGAAGTTTGCACTGAACCTGTCTGCCAGTATGTTGGCAATGTCTGTGGGTTCAGTGATTTTTGTATCATTTTGGACTAATTCTGAGCATATCTGTGAGTTTCCACCCAGGTTCCTAACATAGCTGAAAAAGGCCTTATGATTGTCCTTTGAATCCATGGCAATTTTTCTCTCAAAATTGGCCTTAGTTGATTTTATGAGTGCTCGTATTTTTTACTAATAATGATCAGGGTGACTTCCCTTTTATGGATTTTGTTCTATCATGTAATAGCTTTCTCCTCTTATTGTAAAGTTTGTTAATGGCTGGGGTCCACCAGACTGGACGTTTGCCCTTTGTGGAAAGAGTCTTGGTTTTATTTGGGATTGCCTGATCCATGCAGTCCTGGAGGTGTTCATAGAAGGCATTTGTAAGGGCTTCCGCAGCTTGGGTTGTGGTTTCCTCTGACTCAGGGGCCTTGAAGGATACCACACCAGTCTTGAGTAGTGTGAAGTTTGCTTTAGAGAAGTTCTTCACTATGGTCTTTTGTTTGGGGTGGGGCGGGATGTGGATTTCCAGTGAGATTAGTTTATGATCAGATCTCACCAATGAGGGATATACTTCCGGAGTGGAGCATTTTGTCCCCATGTTTGTGACAATGAGATCTAGTATATTTTCTCCTCTCGTGGGAACAGTGACTAGCTGTTCCATGGCATTTGAATTTATGAACTCCAGGAACCGTTGGGCTAGAAAGTTAGGGCTTGAGTAATGTTCCCAGTCTATATTCGGTAGTTGAAGTCACCCAATATGATGGTGTTTGGAGATACATTTATACCCTCCAGTGTCTTCAGGAAGGCTGTGTGGGGTTCCTGAGTTTGAGAGGGTGGCCTGTAGCATGCTACAATTTGTAGAGCAGTTTTGCCTATTGTTAGTTGCACCTGGATGGTTTCCAAGCTTCATGCGTTGCCACCAACCTGGAGGTGTGAGTATCCTTTATGAATATGGATACACCCTCCTTTTGTGGAGTGGTCCGGGTTTTGGGGCGGAACGCATGATATGAGGTAAAACCTAATAGTGCCGGGGTGCTCTCAGGAGCCTTGAACCAGGTTTCAGTTACAGCACAGACATCGATGTTCTCCATACTGAGAAGGGCCTCGAGTGCGTGCATTTTGAGATTTAGACTTCTGGCATTGAGCAGCATTACCCTTAGTTTCTTCCCATTTTTGTTTTCTAGGGTGGTAGGTTTAGAATTTGAGCCTTGCCTAAAAAGGCACTATGGGGTGGCAAGAGCCTTAGCCAATATCCGGAATCCCAGGGTGACAGGTGCAAGCCGTCCCTTGCGAAGCAGCGTGGCTTGTCAAGCATGTCATCCCAGGCAGACAGACACTGGATCCCCTTTGAATGACACCAGACATTAAGCCAATTGTTAAAGCTGATCATCTTGTCTCTATATTGTGGCATCATTCTTGGTGAAGGAAGGATACTGCTCAGGGTTAGGGTCATACCTGCCTGGGCTACATAATCAGAGAGCTCCTCTATGTCTCTTTTCATGCAGTCCAGGGAGGTATGCGTCTCAGGTCGTTCACACCAGCATGGACAATGACTGTGTCATATTTGTACTTGCTGTGGAGTGACCCGAGTGCTTGTGTTATGTGGCGGATTCTAGCCCGATAGGCAGCTTACTGTGACCCTCTCCTTGTTCAGCCTGGTGAGTGGGACGTCAGTGTGTCTGACTATGGAGTCACCTATGACAAGTATGTTTGGTGTTGTATTTGGCCTTAAGGGCTGTGACTGCTTTGCACACTGCTTTTGTGGTTTATGTGTTGCTTGTGGGGTGTCTTGAGGTAGCAGTTGTTTGGGTGTCTGCTTTGGAGGCCTCTGCTGTTTAGGTAAATTTTACTCAGAGCCTCCGAGTATGTCTTTGTGTGTTTATGTGTTTGATTCAGTGGAGTGGTAGCATTATGTGAGGCTGGTTTTGTGGTGTGTGTAGTTGCCTTCTCCTCCTGTCTGGTCTTGCCAGTCCTGAGTTGAGAGAGCTCAGCCTCCAGTTTGGCTAAATAGCTGCATCTCTCAAGTATTTGTGTTATGTGGGAGGAGGAGAGGGTTGTCTGTGTACATGAGGCAGTTATAACATTGCCTCAAGATTCCCAGATTCACCAGCTGGACCGGAGGAGATTGACAACTGACCTTTGGACATGCTAGAATAATATTGGGAAATCCTTAATTGAAAACAAGGGCCAGTGGGGAGTGAGGGTGTAGTGCTTTTAATTTTTAGTGCTGACTTATATAATTGCTTTAGTGAGCAAGTGCCAGGTAACTTGAGTGCAATGTGATACAAGTAACTAAATGCAAAACGACAAACAGTAACTTTCTTTCAAGTGAAACAAGGAAATAAGTACAGTAAGCAATGCAGATATCACTAGTGATCCACAGAAGCTGAGAAGTTGCGTATTAGGTGAATTAGCTTCCAGGGAAATAACAAGCAAACAAACAACAAGTATATAAACAAAGCTAGATTCAGTAGGCCTGGATCTAGTCTATGCTAGAGCAAACAAGGTGAACCAATTTCAGTAAGATACAGTTCAAATATTCAGGCACTATAAACCTTTAACCAGAAAATTCCCAGCTCAGAAGGGCAGAGTCCAGCCTCTTCTCCCACAAGAGTGCAGTCCACGAACCTTCTTAATGTAAAATAACTGGCCTGAAGCCCAAGTGCCTAAACCAGAACTAATACACTTGGACACTGGGCTCTCAATCAGCAGTTCCCAACTTAGAAGGATGAAAGCTACCTGTCCTGCCACCACAGTGCTTGCCACAAACCTTCCTAATGTAAAACAACTGGTCTGAAGCCCAAGTGCTTAATCCAAAAGACTTGAATGATAGCTACACTTTAATCAAGTTACAACCAAGCAGTAATAAATACCATTGAATACTTTAGAGAATGTCTGGATTAGTGCTCAAGTTACACAAACAAAGCTAGATCCAGCAGGCCCGAATCCAGTCTATGCCACAGCAAACAAGGCGCACCAACTTCAGTAAGAAACAGTTCAGATATGCATGCACTATAAGCCTTTAACCAGAAATTCCCAGCTCAGAAGGGCAGAGTCCAGCCTCTCCTCCCACAAGAGTGCAGACCACGAACCCTCTTAATGTAAAATAACTGGCTTGAAAGCCCAAGTGCTTAAACCAGAATTAATACACTTTTAGAATAACAGACACTGAGCCCTCAATCAGCAGTTCTCAACCTAGAAGGATGTAAGCTACCTGTTCTGCCACAACAGTGCAGACCACAAACCTCTCAGTGCAAAACAACTAACTGGTCCGAAGCCCAAGTGTTTAAACCAAAAGGCTTAGAATGAGTTACACCAAGCAGTAATAAATACAATTGAGTATTTTAAGATGATGCAAAAGTAAAAAGAAGTAGGTAAAAACATAAGTACAGTAAAAGCAGATGAAATTTTTTTTTTTTTTTTTTTTTCTGAACAAGTGCTGAGATCAAAGAAACAGATTTGAGTGCTGAAACTAGAAAACTGGCTAGTTACAAGAAGAAAAAAAAAAACAAGCTAGAAGGCTTCCCTCAAACACAGAAGGGCTTGGGGGCTCAGAAGCCTACAAATAGTCTGTACCACTTAACAAGAAAGGCAGGAAATAAGCTTAATTTTTTTTTTTCTATTTCCCAGATGCTCTCTTTGTACACAGTAGGAGTGCCTGAAATCAGAATATGATCTCACTGCACTCAGTTGAGTGAGCAAATGAGATGGGCCCAGAGGCAGGCTGAGGGGCGGGCAGTTTCAATGCCACTAAGATTAACACAAAAACAGGGCGGGTGGGTGGGAATAACTGAAGAGCAGAATAACCAGTTAAAAATTCCTTCAACACTCCTTCATACACAGTTTAAATCAATTTAAATACTGTATTTTTAAAAGAAAAGTGCATAAAAGGTACTTAAATTCTCTTATACGTCCAGTTGAATATAACCAAGTTCTTAGCTTGCCAAGCTGAAGTTTTAAAGCAGGAATTATTTCACATGCACCAGTTTAAATATGCAAGGACAGGAAATCACTGAATGTGGCTACCCCACACCTGTAATTACTAGCAAATAACAAAATTCAGCCAACACTAGCTTTTAGTTCAAGTTACTGAAGAGCAGAATAACCAGTTAAAAATTCCTTCAACACTCCTTCATACACAGTTTAAATCAATTTAAATACTGTATTTTTAAAAGAAAAAGTGCATAAAAGGTACTTAAATTCTCTTATACGTCCAGTTGAATATAACCAAGTTCTTAGCTTGCCAAGCTGAAGTTTTAAAGCAGGAATTATTTCACATGCACCAGTTTAAATATGCAAGGACAGGAAATCACTGAATGTGGCTACCCCACACCTGTAATTACTAGCAAATAACAAAATTCAGCCAACACTAGCTTTTAGTTCAAGTTACTGAAGAGCAGAATAACCAGTTAAAAATTCCTTCAACACTCCTTCATACACAGTTTAAATCAATTTAAATACTGTATTTTTAAAAGAAAAAGTGCATAAAAAGGTACTTAAATTCTCTTATACGTCCAGTTGAATATAACCAAGTTCTTAGCTTGCCAAGCTGAAGTTTTAAAGCAGGAATTATTTCACATGCACCAGTTTAAATATGCAAGGACAGGAAATCACTGAATGTGGCTACCCCACACCTGTAATTACTAGCAAATAACAAAATTCAGCCAACACTAGCTTTTAGTTCAAGTTACTGAAGAGCAGAATAACCAGTTAAAAATTCCTTCAACACTCCTTCATACACAGTTTAAATCAATTTAAATACTGTATTTTTTAAAAGAAAAAGTGCATAAAAGGTACTTAAATTCTCTTATACGTCCAGTTGAATATAACCAAGTTCTTAGCTTGCCAAGCTGAAGTTTTAAAGCAGGAATTATTTCACATGCACCAGTTTAAATATGCAAGGACAGGAAATCACTGAATGTGGCTACCCCACACCTGTAATTACTAGCAAATAACAAAATTCAGCCAACACTAGCTTTTAGTTCAAGTTACTGAAGAGCAGAATAACCAGTTAAAAATTCCTTCAACACTCCTTCATACACAGTTTAAATCAATTTAAATACTGTATTTTTAAAAGAAAAAGTGCATAAAAAGGTACTTAAATTCTCTTATACGTCCAGTTGAATATAACCAAGTTCTTAGCTTGCCAAGCTGAAGTTTTAAAGCAGGAATTATTTCACATGCACCAGTTTAAATATGCAAGGACAGGAAATCACTGAATGTGGCTACCCCCACACCTGTAATTACTAGCAAATAACAAAATTCAGCCAACACTAGCTTTTAGTTCAAGTTACTGAAGAGCAGAATAACCAGTTAAAAATTCCTTCAACACTCCTTCATACACAGTTTAAATCAATTTAAATACTGTATTTTTAAAAGAAAAAGTGCATAAAAAGGTACTTAAATTCTCTTATACGTCCAGTTGAATATAACCAAGTTCTTAGCTTGCCAAGCTGAAGTTTTAAAGCAGGAATTATTTCACATGCACCAGTTTAAATATGCAAGGACAGGAAATCACTGAATGTGGCTACCCCCACACCTGTAATTACTAGCAAATAACAAAATTCAGCCAACACTAGCTTTTAGTTCAAGTTACTGAAGAGCAGAATAACCAGTTAAAAATTCCTTCAACACTCCTTCATACACAGTTTAAATCAATTTAAATACTTTATTTTTTAAAAGAAAAGTGCATAAAAAGGTACTTAAATTCTCTTATACATCCAGTTGAATATAACCAAGTTCTTAGCTTGCCAAGCTGAAGTTTTAAAGCAGGAATTATTTCACATGCACCAGTTTAAATATGCAAGGACAGGAAATCACTGAATGTGGCTACCCCCACACCTGTAATTACTAGCAAATAACAAAATTCAGCCAACACTAGCTTTTAGTTCAAGTTACTGAAGAGCAGAATAACCAGTTAAAATATCCTTCAACACTCCTTCATACACAGTTTAAATCAATTTAAATACTGTATTTTTTAAAAGAAAAAGTGCATAAAAGGTACTTAAATTCTCTTATACGTCCAGTTGAATATAACCAAGTTCTTAGCTTGCCAAGCTGAAGTTTTAAAGCAGGAATTATTTCACATGCACCAGTTTAAATATGCAAGGACAGGAAATCACTGAATGTGGCTACCCCACACCTGTAATTACTAGCAAATAACAAAATTCAGCCAACACTAGCTTTTAGTTCAAGTTACTGAAGAGCAGAATAACCAGTTAAAAATTCCTTCAACACTCCTTCATACACAGTTTAAATCAATTTAAATACTGTATTTTTAAAAGAAAAGTGCATAAAAGGTACTTAAATTCTCTTATACGTCCAGTTGAATATAACCAAGTTCTTAGCTTGCCAAGCTGAAGTTTTAAAGCAGGAATTATTTCACATGCACCAGTTTAAATATGCAAGGACAGGAAATCACTGAATGTGGCTACCCCCACACCTGTAATTACTAGCAAATAACAAAATTCAGCCAACACTAGCTTTTAGTTCAAGTTACTGAAGAGCAGAATAACCAGTTAAAATTCCTTCAACACTCCTTCATACACAGTTTAAATCAATTTAAATACTGTATTTTTAAAAGAAAAAGTGCATAAAAGGTACTTAAATTCTCTTATACGTCCAGTTGAATATAACCAAGTTCTTAGCTTGCCAAGCTGAAGTTTTAAAGCAGGAATTATTTCACATGCACCAGTTTAAATATGCAAGGACAGGAAATCACTGAATGTGGCTACCCCCACACCTGTAATTACTAGCAAATAACAAAATTCAGCCAACACTAGCTTTTAGTTCAAGTTACTGAAGAGCAGAATAACCAGTTAAAAATTCCTTCAACACTCCTTCATACACAGTTTAAATCAATTTAAATACTGTATTTTTTAAAAGAAAAAGTGCATAAAAAGGTACTTAAATTCTCTTATACGTCCAGTTGAATATAACCAAGTTCTTAGCTTGCCAAGCTGAAGTTTTAAAGCATTGCTAATAAGGTATTTGATATCCATTCTTAAATTACCTGTTGTACGGAATGGGTAATTTATATGGCAGTTTGTCAGTGTGGAGCATTTTATGTGGGACAAACATCACGGCCATTTAAGCATAGAATAGCACTACATATTAGTAATATGAATTGCAAGAGAGTAGAAGTGCCCTCTATAAACATATGATGAAACATAGTGGGGCTCATTTAATTTTTATTGCTATTGATAGTATAAAGGGGGATGATATAGCGGATGGTAAGAAACATAGGATTTTAGGTAAAAAAAAAACGTGGCTCATTAATTTGGGGGCTTTATTTAAACCAGGTTTAAATGAGAGTTTCTGATAGAATTAGAATGTATTTTCATGTATATGTATATTTTATATATATATATATATATATATATATATATATATATATGTATACACCTCTATATATATATATATATATATATATATATATATATATATATATATATATATATATATATATATATACAGATATATATATATATATATATATATATATATATATATACACTACATGTTTCTTTTCTTTTTCTTTTTCAGTTGCATGTCTTTTTCTATGTGTATTTTCTTGACTGTATCAGGTTCTGTACTGGCTTTCTTTATAAACAACAGTAATTAGCTTACTTGCAATTATACACTGAAGACGCCAGAGGGCAAAACCGTTCTGTTTCCTGTTCCCAGCTAGTGATTGCTGAGTAAGAGGTCTGGTTCAGACAGCAGCAATATTTTCTGCTGTCTTTTGTCACTGTTTGATCATTTTCTGTGGATATATTATATTTTTGGAATAAAACAACGATGGATTATCATGGATCATTGTGGTACATTGTGGATTTATACCGAATCAAGCGTTTCTTATGGCATTGAGTTTATAGTGCTGTAGTGTTTGTTCTTATTCATTTGCACTGTTTTTTCTGGGGTTTGCACCATAACTGATGGAAGTGTGTATGTATATATATATATATATATATATATATATATATATATATATATATATATATATATATATTCTCATTTTGACATGATATTCTTTCCACGAATGCAAATATTCCAGCTCTGTTTTTAAAATAACAAATGTCTTCAGTTCTGGTTCATGATTTGTATGACCCCAAATGTCAAAAAATCAGCTAAAAATCTCCCATAAATACAACCTATTTTGTCTCTGTATCTTCTATTGTACCCCAGTCTATTAGCTACCACTTCTTCTTCACTGTTCCCTAATTTTTTAAATCTTGAACATGATAGCATGAACCTCCTGAGTTAGTGATCTGCCAACAGAATAAGAAAACATTCCAGCCCAGCCTTTTCTTATCTGTGACACTGAACTTACTTTCCTGTAATAGAAACATGTCTCTTCTCCATTGTAGCCTGGAAAAAAAAAAGCTGAACTAACCACACACCTCAGCACAAGTCTTTGAAGACTTCTCAGATAAAATGAACTGCACATAGTTACTTTGTCCTCTGATTAACTTTAATCTGAATTAAACTTTACCTTGTGAGAGAAAATGGCAGAAGGAGAGAGAGAGATGAAGAGGGAGGAAAACATTTTAATCAAGTGAATACCTTCAACTTGCAGCTGACGCTCTAGCCTACCCCGTATCACTCTTGATTAACAGATCTCTGTCAGAAAGTTATGTTCCCACACTATGGAAAGTCTCACACATAATTCCCCTACACAAAGGAGGCCCCTCCACAGATCTAACCAATTACCGCCCCATAGCTCTCGCCACTCTCCAAAATACTAGAGTGATGCCTTCATTCTCAAGTCTCAGATCACCTCCTTGCTAACAACCTCCTCTCCAACACACAACATGGATTCTGACCTAACCACAGCACCACCACTTACTCTCGGTCTCTAACACTATCCTACAAAATAGAAATGCAGGTTATCTCTCCTCAGCTACCTTCCTAGACCTCTTTAAAGCTTTCGACATGGTCCCACACAAACAACTCATCTCTCTTCTCAATAACATATCCTTCTCTCAACCAGTCATCAACTGATTTCAGAGTTACCTATCTGACCGCCAACAAGCAGCTGTTTGGCAGGACAACCTATTCCCCCAACCACCAGTCTCCATAGGGGTTCCCCAAGGGTTCATCCTGGGACCCCTACTCTTCTCTATTTTCACCAATAATCTAGCCTCAGCCACAACACATGGCACACTCATACAATACGCAGATGACTCAACCATCATCTACGCAGCCCACTCCCTACCCGAACTGCAAAAAGTCACACAGGAAGCATTTTCCTCTATTGAAACTTGGTTAGCCAATGCCCAACTAATACTCAACCTAAACAAAACAAAATTACTAATCTTCCAACCCACCAAACTTACCCTAGACAGATCTCACTTTAACATCACAGCAAAAGACACCACCATCCATCCTGCAGAACACACCAAATTACTAGGAGTAGAAATCGACAATAAACTGAACTTTGAAATTCACATTTCCATGACCATTAAAAAAAGTGCACAAAAAAACTAGGAGCATTATATAGAAATCAGCAACTACTTACCAAAGCAGCTAAAATTTTTGTAGCAAATTCTCATCTTATTTCTACCCTACTCTACGCCTCTCCAATATTTACTAACCTTAGACAATGCGACCTAAATAAGCTTGAAACCTGCTACAACAAAATCACCAAATTCATCACAGGTGCTTCCTACCGTACTCACCACTGTCTCTCACTAGCAGAACTGGGCTGGCTAGGGCTCCCCCACCTCCTTCAATGGTACCAACTCGCACTCGCCCACAAACTAATAAACCAACCACTAAAAGTCCCATCTCTCCAGAATCTACTCCAACCCTACATAACCATGAAACCACTAAGATCCAGCCACAAAAACCTCCTACAGGTCACAAGAGCCAATAACTCTGCTGGAGAAGCATTATTCTCCTGCTCTATAGCCAAACTCTGGAACTCCCTCCCATCTTCAATTACCTCTGTAACTTCTTGCACCCACCTCAAATCCTTACTAAAATCACACTTAAAAACTTGCCAGATATGCCCTTGCAACCCTGCCTCTAATACCATCCACTCCAACCACCCACTACATCTCTTGTCCCCCATCAACAACCTACTCTTAGCAAGCGTGGCTACTCATGTTCCCAGCTACCTACCATATAGTACTAACTTCTTGTAGCAACAACTGCTAATGGCTGTTATGTACCTCAAAAACAGATTGTATCAGTTGCTCACTGATGAATCTCAACTACATTTGTAACCATGTTTAGTATATGTCACCATATTTTTAAATTGTACTATGTTCTACAGCTGTTTTACATCTATGTTTTATTCTTGTCTTACATCCTCAGCTGGACTAATGTCTATATTTTAAATGCTATGTTTTTTAACTGTATAATGTAAGTAATACTTAATGTGGAGCTTTTCTCCCCAGGCCTCCGCTGAAAATGGACCTGTGTCCAGTCAGACTCTCCCAGTCAACAAATGTAAATAAATAATACAATTATAAACTAACTTCTCTTTAAATAAATACAGGTAAATATTGACCAGCTTTTATAGCATGACTTGAGGTCTCTTTAAAATATATAACATTTATTGTAGTTCAAGTAATAGTTATATTATTAACTATTCTGGCATTAATAAAACCACAAATAAGGCACCGGGATGACAAGACTTCAAATTTTATTTAGCACTTTCATCTGTGAATAAACCCTTGACTTTTTCAGAATAAGGAAATAGTATTAACCACTTCCTTTTATACTTCAAATAAAATCACATGACTATACTCAACCTGATATATGATCTAATTTTTTTTTAAAAACACACATCATGGCCATAGTTACAAGTTTCATAGTGGCATAAATTGCTTAGCACCTTAACCCTAAGAATATTATATTGAACATCAATCTTAAATAATAAAGAGCATTGCCAATCCCCCACTCAGACCAATTGTGGATCTTAAGGCATCCAAAACATTCACTATGGCAAAATTCATGGACTTTCATCTCAAAGGGTCCTTAGACAAATTCCCACATATATTAAAAGATTCATGGGACTGTTTAAGGAAAGTTAAGAAAGAATTGTATTCTGATCATCTGCTCTTTGTAACTATCGATGCCAAAAATCTTTTCACAGTAATTCCCCATGAGAGTGGAGTTGAATTCTTTTATGACTTTTTATGTAAGAACACAATTCTTGAACACACAAAGATCTTAATGTTCAGGGCAGTAATGGAGATGATCTTAGGAAACAATTTTATTACATTTGATAACCAACTGTTCAGACAAAAAACAGGGGTAGCTAAGGGATCCGCATGTGCCCCTGTTTTTGCCAATATTGTATTAACCCAATGGGAAGTTACCACAATCTTCCCTTCTGAATTATTCTAATATTGCAAGTTTTATGGACGTTACCTAGATGACATTCTTATCTTTTGGGAAGTTACACAAGAACAGCTGGATGATTTTTTTCATGTTTTTGAATTCTAGTACCTCCTTTCTTAGATTCACTATGGAAACCTTTAATGACATGGTGCATTGTTTAGATTCCTCTGTCCACAAGGAAAAAATTAATCAGGGCTTTACATCTACTCTGTACAGAAAACTGATCTACTCCAACATGTTGTTACATTTTGAGAGTGGTTATCCCATAAATCAAAAAAAGTCCTTAGCCAAAGGCCAATGTGTACGGTTAGCTCGCATGATCAGTGACATTACTATATTTGAGCAGGAAAGGGACATTTTGAGGGATATGTTGGCAAGGAGAGGTTACCCCTTTACCTTTGTTGACCCAGTATTGGATGAGGTAACTAGAAAAAGGATAAATGGTATTTTTTTTTCCTCTGCTGGGTACTGCTGAACAGTTGACAAGAGTGACCAATGATCCCATAGTTCCAGTAGCCAACACTTCCAACCCATAAACCAATGCTATGGTTCTATCCTTTAACCCACATTTCTATGAAATCAAGGACATTATTGACAAGAATTGGGTCATATCTGGGTCACAGAATGAAAATATGAGGAAAGTAGGGGAAAGACCGCTAATAGTATATAAAAAAGACAAGTGTTTGAAGAATTTAATAGAGAGCAGTAACCGTGACAACAACACAGGTGGGATGAAAAAATGTGGGCATTGCCCACAATGTCACCTTATTTTAAAGGGAGAGACTGTTTGTATTCAAGGTTTTAGTGGCATTAAGTTAAAACATAAATTCAATAGTCACAGTAAAATCATAGCATATATAGCCATATGCCAAAGCTGTGGACATTTCTATATAGGTAAGACTATTAATGCCTTTAGAAAAAAAATCTACCAGCACGCGTATGATATTCAAAAAGGGAACATGAACAATGCCTTGGTGAAACATATACTAGAATTTCCTGGCCATCATTTCAAGTTTTCAGCCATTGATCAGATTAGTAACAACACAAGAGGGGGACCCAGTGATTTACTGTTGGAATACAGAGAATTAATGTGGCAGTTGAGAGTTAATGCCACCCAACCCCCTGGACTTAATAACATGGTGGCCATTTCCAGTTTTCTTAAATTAAAGGCTGGATACCACTTATAAAATGTATTATGTTTACTTTGCTTCATCAATCAAGAAAGATTCAATAAGGGTGTTTTTCAACTATAGAAGGATAAAGTTTAACATGACAAGTCCTGGGCTATGTGTTATAATATCCCTATTGCAGTTTGCATTTTTTACATTGTTTGTTTGTGTTTTCTTTATTTTTTAAGATTGATGTTCAACATAATATTCTTAGGGTTATGGCGCTATGCAATTTATACCACTATGAACCTTGTAACTATGGCCACGATGTGTGTTTTTTAAAATAAATTAGATCATATATCAGGTTAATTATAGTCATGTGAAGTATAAAAGGAAGTGGTTAATACTATTTCCTTATTCTGAGGAAATCAAGGGTGTATTCACAGACAAATGTGCTAAATAATATTTGAAGTCTTGTCATCTCAGTGCCTTCTTTGTGGTTTTACAAGTGTTTCATGCCCAGTTTTTATTCTGGCATTAGCATACTCCCTTCTTTTTTATAAATACAAGAAGAAATTATGCATTCACCCTCCAGGGCACAGCTTTGTGAGTTTTCACTGACAGGCATTAAGCTTTGACACCTGTGACTTAAGGCTGTACTTGTGGAGTCGGAAACTTCTGAGTATATGAATGTATGACAGAATTGATTGTAAAATGATCTAGCATGAGTGAAGTGACACTTTCTGTTGATGAAATACAATATTGTTCAAATTCAGACTTGATCTGTGCTGTCTGTGCCTTGATTCATGCTTCTGTTCTATTATTGATAGGTCTCCCTTCAATGCACTGATACTTCCTGCTTAGATATATGAGGGCTAATGATGGAAACTGGCATTGGGATGTTTTCTGAACTTCCAGTGGGGGAAAGTTAAATGTGCACAGTTATTACATGTTGTTAGTCACACTTTGACTTTTAGATTGTTCAAACAAAGGTTTGAAATGTTACGCTGTTGCTGAGAGAGGGGAGAATAAGGAGACAGAAGTGGGGTTTATGACAGAGAAGACAGCAAAGAGATGTGTTTCTTTATTTGAGTTGGTTGACCTTTCATGAATCATCCTACTGATAATTGCGGTGAGTACTTGTGAGAGGATGGGAGTTTTGAATATAAGAGCTATAATCGAGATTGGATATACTGGCTATGCTCTGGATATGTGGTAGTATCTTCACCAAGTTTTAGAAGGGATTTTTCTTCCTTTTCTCCTCTCTCAGAATTGGATCTTGTGCTGTACATTTTTTTGCTGAAGTGCTGATGTCTTGGGCAATTGTTTTAGTTGCCTGGCTTGACACTTTGTAGATGCTTCTGCATGGGGGTCAGGGGAGGGGTCAGTACCTGAGGATGGTTGTTGTGATGCAAACATACCAGCTATTTTTTTTAAGATTGTGCCTTTCTATACATTTATAGTTACTGCCTTCAGCTCGTCCTTTTATTTTCTTCAGTATGAACAGTGAAGTTCTGTCAAGACTACAGAGATAGGTTCTAGTCATGTATAGTTTGTGATTCTAGAAGTCATTGTGGTATGAAGGGACTCAATTATTTTTGTAAAGATTGTATATCCCTATATATATTTACATTTCCCACCTTCAGCTCATACTATTACTTGCTTTCTCATGAAGGATGAAACTCTGATATTTAAGACTACAGTGTTAGGTGCTACTTACAGAAGTTTTGTTACTGATGTTAACATATAGGAAGTCAATAACCATATTATAACTGTCATCTTTGTATAATAGGAAAGAGGGAAGGATGTAAAAGACAGAAAAGATAATGTATTATTAAAGACAGAGAATAGATATTCCTATAATTCATGTATATGGTTTCATATGAGTATTTTATTACTATTGTTCCCTCTTAAGGAGTGGGAAAATGTTTTTAACATGAAGGATTTTATTTTGCAATTTAAATGGATTATTTCCATAAAAGTTATTTGAAACTGTTATTTAGTTTAAATGTATTATAAGCCAAACGTAATAGATATTATAGTAATGAACACATTTCTCATATTTAATAACAGAGAAGCTGCTAATGGACTAAACATAGCAGTTATCATTATTTTTTTGTTCATTGAGAAGGTAAGTAACAAAAGATTACTCACTATGTGCTTAACAAATAATGATATAGCTAATGTATTATTTATTATACATAAAGAATAAAAATTACTTTAAATTTTCTTGAAAAATATGCTAGCTTTGTCCAGATATGAAAACTTTTCAAGAGGTTCCTAAACATCTATACTTAATGATATACTTTTCATTATAATGTAAAACCTCACAATGAAAATAAAGTGACATAGTGTAAACTTAAATAAATCAATATTGTATTGAGAAATTAATAAAATTGAATTCACAGTTATATATATATATATATGGTTCCCTATTACATCCTCTTAGACGCACTTACCCAAATACATAAATGCCAACACGTCTCCATCGAACCATGTAAACAGCGATCATCCTGAAGCACGAAATCCAAAATGTCAAATCGTCATGGTTGGCCCTTCCATGGTATAGCTCCGTAAGGTAAGTGTGCGATATTTACGGACCTTAGGGTTAGGGTGCGGGTTAAGGTAAGTGTATAGATGGTAATGTATGTGCGATTTAGTGTAGGGTTAGATGTAGGGTTTTGTTACATGTATGTGTGTGAATTGTTTATTTTGTTTGGGTATAGCTTGTTAAGGTAAATGTGCAATAGTTACGGACCTTAGGGTTAGGGTGCGGGTTAACTTAAGTGCATAGATGGTAGTATATGCAAGATGTAGTGCACGGTTAGAAGTAGGGTTTAGTTTAGGGTTAGAAGTAGCGTTTTGGTTGGTGCATGTATTTGTTTGTTTAGTTTGTTTGGGTAGGTAGTATGTAATGGGCAGTGGGGTGGGACAAGTATGATGGTTTGAGGTTTTGAATTTCACAGTTTAGGGCATTCAGTGTATTTGCGGTTCGCTGAATATGTGTCGGCATTTTTGTCTTCGCTTATTAGGCTTTCGAGCTTGCAATATAGACTATATATATATATATATATATATATATATATATATATATATATATATATATATGTATAAATACACATGGAGATATTTATCAACATATATGTTCTCAGTGTATTATTAACTTACAGCAGGGCTATAATAGTATCAAGAACTTCTAACCAAATCAAAATCAGTTATTTGGGTTTTGTAGGAGGATAAGCTTAGATACTCTTGGTGTTACTAGGCTAAGAATTTTGAAAATTCTGCATAGTCAAGCAATTTAAATTTATACATAAGTACTTAAACACAAGGACAAGTTTTTCATTGCATGGACATACACTTATTATTATTACTCTTAAATCTTATGGAGGTTGTGTTTTATATTGTATAACTGTATATGTTAAAATAATAATATTGGTGACAATACTGATAAGTTTTCATAATTAGAAGTAAAAACAAAAACGGTCACAGTACAAGAAAAAGCACGAAGCAGCGTGTATATAAAACCATCGAATTCTTATTTATTTGAAGCGCTTTTCGTTTGCTCAGTGAACACACTTCATCAGAAAACTTGATAATACCTAATGATCAAATATATAATCACATCAATTAACCATTCTAATTCCAGCTTTGATAATTCCAGATAATGCTTTGGCTAAACATGTTCAACAACATAGTGACCATAGCTTTAAATTTTCAGTCATCGACCAGGCGAACCAAGCTGAAAGAGGGGGTCCAACATCACTGCATTTGGAAGAGCTGGCATTAGAATGGCAAATTAAGCTTAATGCTTATAACCATCCAGGTCTTAATGAAACTTGCTCCATTAGTAGAGTATTAAAACTTAAGAGCTTGAAACGTTAATGTTGCCCTTAATGTAATACTCATAATCTTGTATATTCATTTTAATGGGCCCATAAATGTTAGATGTTTATATGGCTAATCTTCCATTTAGATACTTATGTTACATCTAAAATGATACATTATTGAATTTTAGGTTCAATATCGTTATGGGGATGTGATTGACAGATGTATTTATTTTTGACTTTGGATATGTAACTGTTTTATGTCTGTATCTTTAAGTAATAGAAAGGCGGGTTGTATTCGATGGTTTTATATACAGTCTGCTTCGTGCTTTTTCTTGTACTGTGACCGTTTTCGTTTTTACTTCTAGTTTGTTTTTTCCTGTTTTGGTTCTTAGTTTTCATAAATACATTATTTCCTCATAGATCCAATTTTACTTTCACTAAATATTAATAGCTTAAATAATCCAAAGAAAACGTCAAATTTACTACAATTTCTAAATATAAGTCACAAATCATATTTCTCCAAGAGACACATATCAAACATTTAGATAAAAATATCTGAAATCCATTCAACTATGAAATTTTACCACAATCTACTTTTAAAATTAGAAGGAGGTCCTATGATATTATGGAAAAAGTCTTATTTCACCCCAAATACTATATAAATATGATGATCAAGATGATCTAATATCAATTATAATAATAAAACACAATAATAGAGTACAGACTCTATCTCATCTTACTGGTTCTCTGGAATGGATCTAAATTTAGCCAAAAAAAAAAAAAAAACAAACAAACAAACAAAAAAATTAGATATAATCTTAAAGGTAATCTAATAGTGAGGGGGTACTTTAATTGTATATCAAATTGCACAGAAATAACTAAAAAGAAAACCAGAATTGACTTCCATGGCAAAAGCTCTTAAAACCTAGATAGAGCTTTTAAATTTAAATGATATATTCAGTTTAAAAAAACAAATCTCTAAATGTACTCATTGCTCATTTAATAACATTACATAAACTAGAATTGATAAAATATTAATTTCATCAGATATAATATCTAATAATCAAGAATTTAAGATCATACCCTATCCAATTTCTGACCAAATTCCCTCATCTTAAAACTCAAAAACACATCTAAGAAACTCCCAGAATACCTGTGTAAATGGCCAAGTCCTGGCTACTTTTTAAAGTGCAGTTCTTTATAAGAATAAACTATATAGATGATGCAAATAAAATTATGGTTTGGGACTCATTAAAAGAATATATATTTGGTAGATCACTAACTTGGTATAAACCTAAATTAAAAGCATGGGAATCTGAATTAAAACATTTACAAAATTAGTTACAACATGCTCAAGCTATTATAATAGTAGAGACAAAAGTACAATTAATAAAATAGAAAAAATAATAGAAAAGATTCTCTGAAATTGTATCACATAAAACAGCAATAGCCTTAGAAAAGTCAAAAGTAGCTTCACTTGCCATGTCTCTCTGAAGTATATGTATAAACTATCCAAAAGAGTCAAAATACAATCTAGAAATAATATTTTATGTGTGTTAAATCAAAAATCAGAACATTTAGATTCAAATATAGAATTAAGACTTGACCACATGTTCCTGAAGAAGAGTAATCCTGAAAACAATGAAAATTTGATCACACAAACAACTGATAAAGAAGTCCCCAATAAAACTAAGCAATTTAAAAATAATAAAGTTCCAGGCATGGAAGGTATAATATCTGAAATATATAAATTATTCACCCTAACTATTATTATTTTTTCCACAAAACCTTCATAGAAATTCAAAGTAAGAAAACATCCCTCCATCCTGGAAATATTAATTAATTTCTCCAATACTGAAACAAAACAGCCCCCCCCCAACTTTGTTCATCTTATAAGCTTATATCTCTATTAAATAACTATTATAACATTTTGTGTCAATATTTAGTAGTAGGCTAAAACAATGTTTAACACAAATAATAAGCAATGATCAAACTGGTTTTACATAGAAGCGACAAACTCACGATAATACTAGATGAGTATTAACAGTTGTAGATATTCTATTCTTTTGATACCTTAAATTGGAAATACATATTTAAAACACTAGAAACATTTAATTTTCCTACAGAATTTATTTCTCTCATAGAGAAAATACATAAAAATAATAAAACGTATATCAAACTAGGCCCTTTTA
Organism: Protopterus annectens; assembly: GCF_019279795.1. Taxonomy (NCBI): domain Eukaryota; kingdom Metazoa; phylum Chordata; order Ceratodontiformes; family Protopteridae; genus Protopterus; species Protopterus annectens. The sequence goes on from NC_056744.1 coordinate 670,919,018, forward strand.
CTTCTAAAGCTATTATTTTCAATAAGGTAACCAAACAAGGTTGCCCACTATCCCCTGTTCTGTTTGCCTTGAGCATTGAATTTCTAGTGATCTATATCAGAAATAATAATATGATTAAAGGCATGGAGCTATCAGATAATTATAACTTAAAGTTAATATTGTTGCTGATGATATTCTGTTAACTTGATCAGATGAACAATCAACATTAAAAGAAATTGAACTCACTATGAATACATTTCAAGCATGTTCAGGATTAAAATTTAATAATGTAAAGTCACAATACTTACTCCACAATAGGAATAATAAAAGAAACTAAAGTAACCAACTATAAAAACATTTTAGACACCATCATAAACTCAATTAAAATGGAATAAAATATTTATACACTTTTAAGATAGGTTACAATTAATAAAAAAAGGCTCTTTTTCCAAAGCTATTAGACATCATACAAGCTTTAGCTTTATCTCCTGATAAATCTCAAATAAAGAAAATTAACCAAGCATTATTAAGATTCCTTTGATATCCTAAAAAAACAGAACAGCCTTTCAACATCACATTAAACCCTGGGATTCAGGAGGGATTAACTTTTCACAACTTACATACTTATATAAAATCAGTAATTTTAAAACTATTTTAAATTGGGTCAATCCAAACTACTATTCAGACTGGAAAACTTTACATCTGTCTCAAGTTGTGCACAGAAGAGAATTTCCTCTAGTGTTACACATGCTACTATATGCAATATAATACCTCTTTTCTCACTGAATCTAATTATATTAATCACTTCATAAAAAAATATTTAAAAACACCATCTTGAGTAATATAGAACTGAAACTCTTTTTTGAACTAATTATGCCTATAAAAATAACAAGAGACTTTTTCACAAAGCTAATACTACTAAACTTAACATCTAAACTTAACATCTGGAGAATAAACAACTCACTTGCTGATACCATTGCATTAATGACTTGAAAATCAAAGACATACCATATTTAATAAATTAATATAACTTAGATTCTCAAGATTGGCTCCACTTGCAAAATATAACAGCATATGTGAAGCAGAAATGTTTCATATTATCACTGTCTCAGGACTCAAATGCAGAGAATACAATATTCAAACTTTATTCAAACTTTATAAAATGATCATATGCTATAACATCCACATTAATAATAAATTGTGAAATTTAATTATCTTAGGATATGACTTGACCCTAAATACAGAAAACATTTTAACTTTTAAGTTCAATAAAATACACCTTGTAGTCACAGTGTTGGAGCATTTTCACTTATTAGTGTTTATATAAGTTTTTAACACTTAATAGAATAGCCAAATGTAATAAAAATAAGGATATTAAATACTGGAGGTACATGGAATATTGTAAGGCAGATTAGTCAGATATATTTTGATTGCTTTCATATTACATTGGGAGAAAGTTGAAGATTTCTTAAGAGCATTGTAGTTTGAGACATTTTCCCTGACAAAAGCACTAGCTTTATAACTATTTACTTTGGACAATTATGATGGTGGTAAGAAAAAAACATAAGAAAGAAATGGAAGAAATCATCACTACCTCACTTTGAGAAATTATCTTCACTAAAAGAACAGCCTTCAAAAAATCCAGAATTATGGAAATCAGAATTTATCCTAGGAATATTTATAAAAATCCATGGACCAAAGTATTGTCTGTCATTGATTTATATTAGAATATTATTACCTCCACTCAAAGTTAATCATATATTTTATTCTACATAATTCTTTTTTTCTTTGTTTATTATTAAGAACAGTCAGATGGTACATTAAGTTCTATATTAAAACATGTACTAAATAAGTATCCAGGCAGCATTGTACATAATGTAAATAGATATAAAATCTATAGCTTCATTCTTTATTATACTTTAGTTTACATGAATGTAAATTATTGTATCACATTCTTTACTTCTTAGTTAAAAACATTTACAAGTAAAGTCTATATTTTCTGGCAAGTGAATGAGGACTACAATGACTTAATAATGACATACATTTGAGTTTCAGATTTAGTAGGCTTCAGAAAAGAGGCATATTAATGCAAAGCATGTTGTTCTAGCAACCATCTGTGTTAAGAGCAGTATCTTTCTGATTTGTGTCCTTTATCCACATTATTTTTTTAGCTTTCTCCTTGATTCTTGCTCAAAGAGGTTGAAAGGTAAGCTGGGAGTTGCATACTGTATTCTGACAGCAGTGAGATGAAATGGTACATTTTCCTCTGGCACTTATACATGTATTTATTCATTAGTTTGATCACAATCAAACATTTCATATAATAGTCACATTCATACACGTGGCTATAACTGAAGTGTGTGGGTTTGTGCGTGAGTGCTTGTGCATGCGAGTGTGTGTGTGTGTGTGTGTGTGTGTGTGTGTGTGTGTGTGTGTGTGTGTGTGTGTGTGTGTGTGTGTGTGTGCGTGTGTATGTTAACTTATTGTGGGCAGCTATTATTTTATTTTATTGCAGTCTGATACCTAAGGTATAAATAAATGTGGGTTTAATTGCTGGGTATGGGAGCTGTTGTTTGAGTTGTGGTAGTCTGGCAGGATGTGCATTATAGCAGCTCATCACTGGCGCAATGGTGCAGTGGGTGGCATTCCTATCTCAGAGCACTTGATTCTCTAGTTGAGTTTTTGGCTGTTATTCCATTTGTATGGAGTCTGCATGTATTTCTTGTCTATGTTTAAGTCTCAGGCAGGTGCTCTAGTTTCCTCCTCCAGATCATCAGCTGTGTAATGTATGCCTATGGCCATTTGAGATTTTACTTGCATCATAATCTAACACAAGAGGGGTACAAACAAGGTGCTTATTTTTTTGGAGGGGTAGGGAGGTGGACACTATTCCCAAATTAGATTTATATATCACTGCAAGCATTTGTCTTCTTATTTTATTGGTAACTACTATCTTGTTAGCTTTGAACATTAAGCTTTAGACCTGACTTTTTTAATAAAAGAAAACAAAATTAAGACTGATTTTTTTTAGTTATGATTTTAGTTTGTTTTGACCATCATTGGATGAAAAGGCCATTAAAAAAGCTCTTAAGATGCACCTCAGGGCATTTAGAACTCTATGACTTCTAAGAGCCTAGTGTCCCTCAGGAAACTGTGTAATTCATTTATTTTCTCCACATGTATTCTAGCAGGGTCTTGGCTGGTTACAATGTATTTATAGGATGAAGGTTTAAAGGATCAAGTGTATATAGTTCATGAAGAAGCTATAATAAGCGGGTACTGATGCAATTTGTGGATGAACTTGACTGACTCCATCTGTTGTTTGATCACAGGTAATGGTAATTTACCTTTTGGGATAGAGCCACCACCCCATTCCAATTAACTGCACTGATTCAGTTGCTTCCTGCAGCCTCCCTATGTTTTGAAGTCTCCAGCCACCATTGGTAATGTGGTAGCATGCAGTATTGTTGCATTTATTTTATTTCTCATTTACTTGTTAACAGCAATAACTTTGGAGTTGTATACTCTTATGAAAGGATGGACTTGTACATTTCATTTATGCCATAGTCTTGGTGTGGAACAAAATTGCCCCAGAACAGAAATACACTAGAACGTTTGAGGGTAATAGTGAAAATGTATGCAGTTGAGTCTGAATGGGGTACTACCTCTGCTTAGACAACATGGGGTATTGCTTCCTACCACAACATTCTTAAAAAAGAACAGGTTGAGTGAAATGAAAAGAGCAGAAAAGGAGATACTTTCTTTGCCAAGGCAGCTTCTGTTTTGTAAGGTGCAGCAAGACACTTGACAATTCAGAGCTTAACATATGAAGAGTAAGTTGTGCACAAAAAAAACACTAAGTCTTACCAGTTAATTTCCCACTGGCTACTGATCTGAATTTGGACAGTGAGTTTAAAATCAGCAAGGCACTAGCTGATTACTTGATATGGAGGTCAATGGATGCCCCCGTGCAGAGTGGATAGGCTCCAGTTATATATTTCTTTAGTAACTACTGAGATACTTGGGAGATTCTGTAAGGACTTATCCTCGGGAAGAGCAGGACAAGGCACAAAACTAGAGGCAATCTTGCACCAACTTATTAATGTGTTCTACCCTTAACCCTATCCCTGGCCCTCTCACTAACTCCAGACCCATACTTTTCCTTAACACCACAGCTACAGAAGACAATCAGACTGACATCACAAACACCAGTAGATAGGCACAAAACTAAATCTATCCCTTTCCCAGCACTTCTACTCCTAGCCCACAGCCACTGTGTCATACACACACACACACACACACACACACACACACACACACACACACACACACACACACACACACACACACACACACACACACACACACACACACACACACACACACACACACACATACCACACGCACATACGCACATGCACACATGAACACGCACACACACACTCACTCCCACTACAATGTAAAAACATTCAGTGCATCTGAAAATTTCAGCATAAAGAACCTAAACACATGCTTATCTTAATCACAGGCCCTCAGCTCCTCCTTTTGAAATCTCCAGCACTTAACAAAGAGTGCTTTAAACAAATTTCCCAAGCACTACACTCTATTTGTATTTGACAGAGAGAAGTGCACTTGCGTAGATATTAGATATGGATATATATATAGATATAGATATATATAATATATACGTATATTTATATTATAGGTTCATAGGTGTATACTAGACTATTGACCACCAGAGCATATATAGGCCAAGCCACACAGCTGAACCCACTTGTGTCCCTATGTATCAAGGGTGCTTGGTAGCAGGGGTTATGTTAGGAAATTTCTAAAGTTTATAGGGGGTATGTTAGTTTGAGCATAGTTGTTGTCTGCCTCTGTCTATCATTGACATGGGTGCCAGAACCTGGGTCAATTTCTGATTTTCCATCCATTCGATAAGGTTACTCTTAAATAGAGTTAGGGATGGGCTCTCCTTCACATCAAAGGGGAGACTGTTCCAGAGCAAATGAGACACATATCTGTCTCACCAACATGTCCTATTTATCTTGCTAGCAAAATTTAAATCCTTGGGTCCAGTGGTTCTGATGCTGTTTATTTTGTGGAATGCATGAGGGCCATCAGAGCTATATCCAAGCATACCTTATATGCCAGACATAGATTGCTTCTCAGTAACCTCTAGGAGAATTAGTATAAAGCTAGGACTTAATGTAATCATATAGGACAATTATGCCCTGGATTCTCCTGGTAACGAACCTTTGTGGGCATTCCAACTGTTGCATATGTCTGCTCAGGTTCATGCTGAAGAGGGCCTGGTACTTGAAGACAGGTCTGAAAAGGGCCAAATAAAGTGGCACAATCACTTTTTGGGCTCAGATGTCATACCCTTACTTAATAACCTGGGTGACATGGAATGATTTTCTCACTACCTTGGCCACATGTTGGTCAAAGGGCAGATTACTGTCTACAGGACCAGTTTGCTATCCACATTGATATGTATATATGGTTCCCCTTTATAACAATGTCTGACCATAATGTCTACTCAGTTAACAGTGAGACAACAACATCTAAAGTTTAGAACAGTGAATTCTCAGAATGGTGAATTCTGCCTCTGGGAAACTAGCCACTTGGCCACCATTGACGACCTTTGCCCTTATCTTGACTGTAGTGTGATCCCGGAGTTGGAATATTTACGTAGGGGGGATGTGCTCCCCCCCCCCACTTTGGTGGGTTTCATTTCTTTATTTTTTTTTTGTCAGTGCTGGCCAAGTGGTTAGTTTTCCACAGGTGAAATTTGCCATTCTGGGAATCCACTGTTCTAAACTTTAGATGTTGTTGTCTCACTGTTAAGGGAGTCAGTGTTATGGTCAGACGATGTTATAAAATATATTCATATATATATATATATATATATATATATATATATATATGTGTGTGTGTGTGTGTGTGTGTGTGTGTGTGTGTGTGTGTATACACAAGATATAGATATATATATATATATATATATATATATATAAAATAATACATATATGTATTTTATATATGTATATATATATATATATATATATATATATATATATATATATATATATATATATATATATATATATATATATATATATGTTTACTATTAAATGTCCGAAGTGCCTATGCTAGACCAGAATGTGCTCAAAAGGCACTTATCAAACGGGCAGAATGCTGAACCAAAATACATCGACTACACTACAGCAAATGGGCAGTGTAGTTCAAGTATCTTAATTTGACACTGTGAACACAGTTCAGTGAGGAACAGGGAATTAGCCCATTTTATCACTGTAGTGCAATCTCAGAGATGGTATATTTAATTTGCAGGGAGTGAAAGGGGGAGCAGCCCCCCAAATGGGGGTGCTAGGGGGCATTGCCCCTGTGCAAAATAGTACAATTAATTTACAGTTGACTGTAGAGTATAATGGTACATTAAGATGCATAGCAGGGGTGACTGATCTCACCTCCTGCTATGTTGAATACATCAAACTATGGATGTCAATATATTCATTTTCACCATGGCTGCTGTTTCAAAGTTCCGAATTCTGCACTTCTGGTTGATTATTGTGACCGGTTGATGAATGCAGTTTCGGAATTTCAATAGTAAACCGATCTTTAACTAAAGGTAAGTAACCCACTGACAAACCCGACAAACAAACTGAAACAGAAGCAAAGAAAACACTGCCATGTAGGGGGCTTCACCACCCACACCCACCTATGTCGAGGAGCTGCCCCCTCACCCCCCAACTATATATACTAACTCTGAGGTCACACTACTGTGGAGGTCAGGGGTAAAGGTTGACATGATGGCCAAGCAGTTACTTACCATTAGTTAAATGTCAGTGTTCCAGGCGGTTGGTGTTTTGGACTTTCGGTATTGTCAGGTCGATGTTATTAAAGTCAGGTAAGTGAGATTTTGTTTACATGAAAGGGACCCACATATATATATATATATATATATATATATATATATATATATATATATATATATATGTGTGTGTGTGTGTGTGTGTGTGTGTGTGTATATCTATATATATGCATATATTTATATATGTATGTACATGTGTGGGTGTGCGTGTGTGTGTTTGTGTGTGTGTGTGTGTGTGATTCTCTCCATCAGTGTGACAAATGGCAGTTTGTTTGGCAGTGTGCTCAGGTGGGAACTACAAGAAAAATAGTCTTTGTTGAATGCAATATGTTCCAAAAGCAGGAAGTTCAAATATTACTGATTATAGTAAGGTGGAATGGGGTGGAAGTATGTGTATGAAAGTTTGTGAGTTATGGTTAGAGTAAGGGCTAAGAAAGAGGATGGATTTTGTGGTATTTGTATATGTGCGTGTGAGTGTGTGTGTGTGTGTGTGTGTGTGTGTGTGTGTGTGTGTGTGTGCATTTTTTAGAATATGTCTGCAAGAAATTGTTTGGAGTAAGGGCTAGGTTTCTTGTTTAATGGTAGTGTTATGGAAATGTTTTTTGATAAGGTAAGGTGTATGGCTGGAGTAAGCCAAAACGGCAAGGTTAAGGTTAACACACATTAGTAATCTGTCCATCCTTACTAATGTGTATTAATCCTGACACTCACCCTGCCCCTTACCCTAAACCCACACCTTTCCTTATGAAAATCCCTTTTTCCTAACACTGCCATTATACAGACAAATTTGGTCTATAGTTAGCATTATGGTGTAGGTTAAGTGATCAGAAAAGGAAATTATTTGTTTTCTTTTTCAATTGTTTGGACATTTGATGCTGTTTTGTTCAGGTAAATATGTTTTCAAAGTGCCAGAACTGATTAATTGTGTTTTGATGCATATGGACTTGGATGGATGGATTGTTGTATAATCCCACACAAACACGCACAGACACACACACACACACACACATATATATATATATATATATATATATATATATATATATATATATACATGGATTCACTTCATAATCTCAAAATACTGAAATATGGAATTTCAGTATCTTGAGACCATGAAGCCGAAAATCCAAAAACCTGAAAACCCAGAAGCGTGAAATTTAAAATCGCGACTTCTACACTAAACATACCGCACACACAAACACAAACATACACCTCCCTTCACATATACAAACACCTACCCTACATACTGCGCCCCCCACACCCCCTACTTAAATATACTAACTCCGAGGTCACACTACACAGACAAACACACATAAACACCACCACACAAGCTACATTCCCCTCGCACACACACGTCACACTAACAAAACACACAGACACACATTAAAGCCCCTACCCAAAACCTGTAAAACACAAACACTTACCTACATCTCCAACCACCCACTCACACACCGCAAACCAGAACCGCTAATTTAAAATCTCCGAACTTTGGGATTTTGAATTTTGCGCTTCTGGGGTTTCGCTATTCTGCACTTTCGCCCTTCTGGTCTCAGGCTACTGAAATTCGGGATTTCAGTAGTTCGAGATTCTGAAGGGAACCCATATCTATATATATATATATATATATATATATATATATATATATATATCTATATACACACACACATAGATATATATAAATTCATACATATACACAAACTCATATGTACACACATGCATACACACATATATAAATCTCAAATCCTACCAAAGTCTGAAGGCAAATACTTCATATCTGTAGCATAATTTCACTGCTGCAAATCTCTCATACACTTCACATGGGATGGCATCGTGCAAACAATCTTTCTGGCCTCTACTTGACTTTTGTTCATAGGTTGGTACTAGGCTATCGGCCCTAGGCCCTATACAAGCTTAGCCATAACAATTCCCTGGATATTTCTTCCCTCAATATTTACTTCTCTGGACCCCTGTCTAGCAGGGCGACTGACATGATCCCCGGGGTGAATTTCCTATCTCCCATCCAATCATCAAGGTTCCTTTTGAAGAGGGCCAAGGAGGCGCTCTGTTTGACATGTATGGGCAGTCTATTCCAGAGTATGGGGAGTCTCTGGGTCAGGAACCTATCCCTCCAGCATGTTTTGTTCATTGTGATGACAAGGTTTAGTTCCCTGGAGCATGTGGCTCTGAGGGATTGGGATTTCTTTAAGTGGAGCATATTCAACAGCTCAGGATTTGACATGGTCTTGTATGATAAGCAGAGATCGCCTCTGAGTAGACGATATGCCACAGAGTATAGCTGGAGTTTTTTTAGACGGTCAGCATATGGCATCTGCTTTAGGCCTGTGATTCTTTTAGTGAGGTATTTTTGTGGCCTTTCCAGCTGTTGCAGATGTCTTGTGAGGTACATACCATACGGGGCATTATACTCTACAATAGGTCTAATGAGGGATGAGTACAGTGGGACAATGACCTCCTTTTTTCTGGATGAAAAGCCCTTAGTGATGAGGTGTGCCACATAGAAGGATTTCCTGACTGTTGTGGTGATGTGGTTATCGAAAGTGAGACCACTGTCCACCTGTGTCCCTAAGTCTCTCATCACACTTTCGATGTTTAGTGTACTGTCACCTATGTGGTAATTCATAGGTACATGTTTTTTTCCAAAGGGGATAACTATACATTTCTTGGCATTAAGCTTGAGCCCATGGCTCTGGCAACAGTCATCTGTTTCTGTAAGGCCCTTTTGTAGAATATCTACATCATTTGGGGATTCAACAATGGCTCCCAGTTTGCAGTCATCTGCGAACTTTGTTAGCCAGAGTCCCTTAGTGTTGGCCTGTACTTCAGAGAAGTAGATGCCAAACAAGAGTGGTCCCAGGACTGAACCCTGAGGTACTCCACTTGTCACTTGTCTGGAGCTGGATTTGGAGTTGGCTACTTTTACAGTCTGGGTTCTGTCAGTAAGCCAGTTGGCAACTCATCAGGTGACGTAGGGATTTATGCCCAGCTTAGTAAGTTTATCTATGATTCCAGAGTGGGGGATGGTGTTGAAGGTCTTGGCGAGGTCCAGATAGGCTGTGTGGACCGCCTTTCCCTCGTCCACAGCTCTGGAGACTGATTTGAAGACGTCAATCAGGTTCAGGAGACAAGATCGGCCCTTCACAAACCCAAACTAGGTGGGGTCCAGTGTTTGAAGGTTGCCAATGTCTTTGTTTATAAGTTCCATGATAATCCATTCCATGCCCTTGCAGATCAGGCTCGTCAGACTGATGGGACGGTAGTTCCTGGGATCCAAGGTGGATCCTCCCTTGTGGAGTGGGATAACTGTAGCTGTGCGCTACTCAGTGGGCACGATGTCTGAGGTAAGGCTATGATTAAACATGACACTTAGGTGAGGTGCCAGTTCATTTTTTAGTTCATGTAGTACACAGCCTGGGATGTCATCTGGTCCCATGTATGCTGTATTCTTAGCTTTGGAGAGTGCGGTTTCTACCTGTGTTGCAGTGATTACCGGAATTTGGCAACCTTTTGGTATTGAGATGGGCCCTTTAGGGGGTGAGAGGGGGGGGTGAAATTGGCACTAAATCTATCTGCCAGGATATTGGCAATATCCTTGGGATCAGTATATTTAATGCCATTCTGCTGAAGCACAGAGCAGATCTGAGTATTGCCGTTTAGATTCTTGACATAACTATAGAATGCCTTGTGGTTGTCTTTGGAATCTTTGGCAATTTTATTTTCATAACTAGCTTTTAAGGATTTTATGAGGGATCTCAGCTTCTTACTGAGGCTGGTGAGGGAGTTTTGTAAACAGACAAATTCATTTTGTAACTATGTGCTTTTCATTGTATTGATATCTATTCTTCCATTGCTTTTATTGCTGATAAAATAGTCTATTTTCTATTTTACTCACTCTATGCTGTATATCAACACATACAGTCTGATGGTGCTGATCTTCTCAGTGCAGCAGTCCTCTTCCCCTGCTAATACATTGCTCAGCAGAGTAAAACATAAGTAGCATAGCTCTGCCAAGAAAACTAAAAATAAAAATACTTCCCTTGCAATATAGAAACATCCCTACCTGCAGCAGTATTCACTGAGGAGCAGTCAATTTTGCTATCACAGCCAAACGTGTTTATCCAAAACACCGAGTTTCAGGCAAGCTCCTGTCAGTGGTAGCTCACCCAATAACAGATAGCCTCATTACTCATTACCATATTTTGATAAAGACACTAGATCTGCCATCAATACCTAATGACAGGAAAATCCTTATGCATCCATCCTAAGCATGATTGCAGAACAGAGAGCTATATTGAAAAGCAGATTCAGTATGTGTAATCTTCTCAGCTAAATACAGCATGCCTTACGAACACAGCTTTTATGGCTGTGCTGTATAATTTTGTCATACTAGTCAGAGTTTCTCTCAAGCTCAAGCACAGGTTTATATAATACATAACGGTGTGCAATTCAGAGAACCAGGCTATCTGCTGTACACAGGGAAATGGACTACCACAATCTATGTCTATTAATCATGGTAGGTCCCAGCAGCATGCCTCACACAGTGTGCATGATGCTTGTTTACATACTGTTTGAATAACTTCAGTAAGAATAATTGGATATTTCTGGATACAGACGTTTTGGCAAATGGATTGCAAAATCTGAAAAGCAGATTTTTTTGTTAACAAGGAAGCTCCAAATTTTAAAGAAGTGATAATAATATTCAATATTTTTAACTTCAACCTATGCATGGAAAACACTGGGGAAAAGATTAACCCATGCTACTCTAGGCCAAGAAAGTTTCCACCCTTTCTTTCCAAATAATCCAGAATAGCAATAAGCAATGGCATTCTAGCACAAGTAGAATCATACATATCAAAAAGAAACTGCACAGTGATTCAATCACCAGCCGAATCTGTGTGTTCATCACATGTTCCCCAAAGCATGGGGTCCGAATGGAGAGATGAAAAAATCAGCAAGCAAAGGAGAGTAATATTGCTGAAATGGAATCCTTCCTCATGCCTTGCTGAGTTCCTTCAGAGGTGGACCATGTCTTTACAAAGTTTCACCAAGATGACATTGATATATAGAATGTATTTTGTATAGCATATATCATGGACAAAAGTAGGTTAAAAAAATAAAAAGACAGCTAGGTGCGCAGGCCACAGGATAAAGAAAAGTACCCAATCCTGGTATGTTCACTGGTGCCAAGACTGGAAAAAAAATAGTGTACAATCATCAAGACATAGAAACATTCCTACAATGGGGTTAGGCCAGGCTTAGGGGGAGGATGGCACCCTTATTGTAGAAGAAAGTAGTAGTCCACAAAAAAAAAAAAAAAACACAAAAACTAACAGGTCAAAAAAGAGCCTTAAGATAATAGAGTGGACTATTCCGTTTAAGAAATAAATTATGTATTGTTAGTATTATGCAAGAAGCCCAGAATTTCCAGATAGAATATATTCAAATAGGTTAAGATAGAATTAGAACAAAGAAAAAAATCACAAGAAAAACTGTCTAAAGCTTCAAATGCAAGTTTGTTTTCATTAATACAACAGATCCATGAAAAATGTTATATAGACCAAAAAACTTTGCACTGCTGGGAAAAAGAAGTGACAGAAAAAGTATGAAAATATAAAGACAAAACCTAGAGATTTTTGAAAAGTATACAAAAAAACATGGACATTGGCAAGAAAGAGAGCTCTAATATGATGTAATATTTATGCAAAGGAGAAGGCCAAACTAATCAATATAAAAAAGCAGCTACGAAATTATTTGAAGAGGAGTACAGGCAAAGGCATCCAGATATAGATAATTTCAGAATGCAAAAAATAGGATCATAAAGGAAGAACACAGAACAGAAAATTAGTAAAGCAGAAGTTAAAGAAATATTAGCTGAAGTTATGGAATACCTGAGAAGTGAAGGATTTAGTGTAGAAAGTCTAACACAGGTTATGTCACAACATGATAGAACAATGAACCCCCATAGGAGAAACAAGTGGAGTGGGAGACATCTGAAGAAGAATGGACATGGAAAAGAAAAAGAAATTTAATATGGTAAAATATGTATGAAAAGGAGAACTAATCAATACAAAAAAATAGCACCAGATAGGGAAAAGTAGAAAAGAGAATTAGTAATGGAGAAGTTAAAGAGATAGTAACTGAAGATGGATTACCTGCAAAGTGTAGGATTTAGTGTAGAAAATCCAACTCTGTTAATGTTACAGCATGATGAATCAAAGAGCCCCCAGATTAAGGAGAAATATGTAGAATGGAAACCATCTGATGATTTGCCACATGAAGATATTCTGGAGCCTTTAGCAGGAAACCAGTACAAAATTTAATTTGGTGTTGCACAGCACGAGAATGAGCAGGAAGCAGTGGCAACTCTGACACAGTCAATGTTGTGAAGTGACTGTCCAGTTAGTTCCCATATGGAAGACCAAAGGATTATGCAAGATGTAGCTTAAGAAAATATTTCTCAGGAAGATATTCTGGAACTTTCTGTAGAATAATTACAGGAAACAGAGAACAAAGAATGTGCTCCCAGATTAGAATTATATGTGCTAAGGGAAGAGTTGCACGATTGAATAGTGATGGATAGACATATTAAGATTGATGAAAGAAATAGATTACGGAAAGTCAATAAGACCCAAAATGTTAAAAGTCTGATAAAGCAAATGTATGCAGTAATCAAGACTATTAACAAAGATTTATTCTAATATAACAGAAGTAAATAGAATATATTACTGTGCAGCTAAATAAATAGATGAAGTCTTACCACAAAAGATGGAGCAATAAGGGAAAGGATGTTGATATTAGGCAAAAGTGTTCTTCACAGCACCCACAAGGTGCCCAGAATTGACTCCATCTGCAATGCATATGAAGTTACATATCTCAATAGTATATCTAAATAAGACTGTAAATTCTTTTTTATCAGATCCATTGTTTCTACTACTATCGGAACTGCCGGGTATCCATCTTTCACACTGTCCTCATTTCTGCCAGGAATTACTGGTATTTTATGACTTTCTGTGTCTCTGTACATGAAACACTGTAATCACTGGATATAACAATTTCACAATGGTATAAATATCAGTTACTTCCCACAGTGCCAAACTGACAAACTAAAACAAAGACTGAGAAAGTTACACAGAAAAAACAATCATTAAAAACTAAATGAAAACTCTAGCCAAGCTAGAACTTCCACTGAGTGACCTCTCAAACCTCTTGTATCAGAGGCACATGGGATATATTCAAATGACCCTTATAAATATCAGGTGTTTCAACTATATGGCATTTCTAAATGCCCATAACTTATTTCTTTTTAGGTCATTCCAACGGAAAATTTCAGGCAAGTAATGCCAAACTCCACTAGCAGGGGATATGCATATTTCAGCCTTGTTATGACCTCATCAGCACAGCACAAGCAGAGTGTTTGACACAATAAGAAACACAGGGCTGTTATACCCAGTTGATGTCCATTACCATTAGGGTGACTGCAAAATATCCCAACTAACAAACTAAAACAAAGAGAGAAAAGGTCACACAGAAAAAGTAATCAGTAAAAACTAAATGAAAATACCAGCCAAGCTAGAACTTCCACTAAGTGACCTCTCAAACCTCTTGTATCAGAGGCACATGGGATATATGCAAATGACCCTTATGAACATCAGGTGTTTCAGCTATATGGCGATTCTGAATGCCCATGACTTACTTCTTTTTAAGTCATTTCAATGGAGAATTTCAGGCCAATAAAGCCGAACCCCACTAGCTGTGAATATGCATATTTCAGCGTTGTTATGACCTCATCAGCACAGCACAAGCAGAGTGTTTGACTAAGCATAAGAAACATGGTTATACTTCAGAACATCGAAAGGCTGAAATATCAAAGACCATATGGTCGTGACCATATGATCAATATTTCAGAAGATCGATCTTCTGAAATTGTAATAAAAATTATAAACAAAGCAGTTAAAGAAGACGGTAATGCAGGGAGCAAGCCCCCCTGCACCCCCCACACCCCCTATTTAAATATACCAACTCCGAGATCATGCTACAGCAGGGAATAGGAAAATCTCCTGGTCTGTGCTGTATTGACAGTGTAGCGCAATCTCAGAGTTAGTATATTTAAGTAGGGGGGGTGTGGGGGCACAGTCCCCACATGGGGAATGTAGGGGGGCTTGCCCTCCCACATTACCGTCTTCTTTAACTGTTTGTTTTTATTTTTGTTACAATTTCAGAAGATCGATCTTCTGAAATATCAATCATATGGTCTTCAATATTTCAGCCGTTCAATCTTCTGAAGTGCAACCAAGAAACACAGAGCTGTTATACCCAACTGATGTCCATTACCATTAGGGTGACTGCAAAATATTCCAACTAACAAACACATGATGTTCATAAGGATCATTTGCATATATCCCATGTGCCTCTGATACAGTGACAAACTGAGGAAAATATTTATGTATATGGCAATGTATACAATTTAATAAGGTCAATAATACCAGTAATGAAACAATTTATTTTCAAAATAGAAAAGAACTAGAAAACTGTTTGTGGAGTAACAAGATAAACAGATCTATAATCATTATGTTCAATAAAGATTAAGATTCCAGCAAAGAGAAAATAAGAATGACCTTTATTATTTGGGGAGAAAGTGGAACTAATAGAGTGGACAAGTTCTTTTCTAAGTGGTAACAGAACAAATGATTTATCTTATTTCGTTTCACTTTGCAGTATTGAACTTTAAAACAAATCTAAGTGTTTGTAAATGAGGCTACATTTTAGGATTGTTAACAATTTCAACAACAATGATAACATATATCTTAATTAAACCTTTAGCTGCATGCTTAGTAGAAGGCTTAATAAGAATGCATATTTCAAAATTCTAAAAAAAACTGTGTTAGTGTGACATGCAGGCAGGACATTTTCAATATTTACTGACACAAGTGGTACTGTTTTGAAAGAAAACTTAATCTTCATGCGTTTTATGGGCTTCAGAGTAGTTCCCCAAACTTTACTTTTATTGACTAGCTTATTGATCTCCCCATGAGTGATGAAAGTCTTATGCATAAGGTTCACTGTGACTGAGAAACCTTTTATATTGATTGTAAAAGCATTTCCTTAAAACTGGAACTGTTGAGCATCAAATAATCATTCTGAATGCTGAAAATCAATGATCTGGCTCCTTGTCACCATATGTAGTATAGATTACACTTCTTCATTTACAAGACTGCAGAGGCTGATATTAAAACGTTAGAAAGGTGATGATGATAACAAACCGTTAAGATGATTTTGTGGCTGGTGACAGGAACTGCATGTTGCTTGTCACCTGCAATGAAATAAACATTCTGTGATGCCTTTTATAATAACCATCTATTTGTTAATATTATTTATGTGTTGTTTCCTGCTGGTTTTATTTGTAAAGCTGTGTGTGTGTGTGTGTGTGTGTGTGTGTGTGTGTGTGTGTGTGTGTGTGTGTATGTGTGTGTGCATCTTATTTTCTATTGGAGTACCATTCAGAATTAGTCTCTATGCCCTATAATCACTGAGTGCTGGGATTAGTTTCCAGCTCTTCCTCAACTCCGCATTTGATTACAAAGGTAATTAGAGAACAAGTGACTGAAGGAAGGAACGAGTATCCTGATTTTGCCTGCAACTCCTGTGTAAAAAAAAACTGAACTGCCTTAATATTAACCTTGGTTTGGCATTAGCAGATATCTGAAACTCACACACATATATATGTGTGTGTATATATATATATATATATATATATATATATATATATATATATATAATTTTTTTTTCTGCTTCTAGTATCTTCATTTTGATGTATGTTGCCCCAAAACTGTCCAAGCATCAGGTGCCAAGAGTCTCCACTGAAATATCTGCTACAATTGTGATGGACATCATTTGTTTTCTGAAGTGCAAAGGCCATTACTTAAAAAGGTATTTCACACATGAAAGGATTGATGTACCTCTTGAGGCAGACCATTGCATTATGAAAATATGAAGTTCCTCCAGCACAGGTCATTATGTTATAAAGGAATATATTTATTGCCTTGTCAATCATTTTCGTTTATTTATTTCTGTGTGACCTTAATCCTTGAAAACTATAGACAGGTTTATTTATTTTTTGATTAACTTGTATTTATTTCTATGTGAACTTAATCCTTGAAAACTACAGACAGGTTTATTTATTTTTTCATTAACTTGCTGTAAAACATCAAGAACAATAAAAAACACTCATATGTAGGTCCTTGTGTGCACAGCAAAACTACAGCAAAGTATCCAAAAACAACAGGAGGACACAAGATAGGCTCCAGGTTATAAAGCTTTAATCAGGCACAAGCGCTTTCACATCTACTTCTTCAGGTGCATAAAAACAAACTGAAACTAGTCATACTTTTAAACATTGCTGAATGCATCACTTGACAACAATACATCACATGTCTATGTACACTCCATTACTATAAAATATTAAAGCTATATGATATGATAACCACAAAATAACTAAATATTCAAAGAAAATCATAAAAATACAATCATAAAATATTTCTTATATACTTTCTGCATGATAGAAACATTGTTAAAATACACATTCTTAAAAACAACTTCTTATGTAAAGGTCTGGCCTTTAACTTTGGTCTCAGTGATATTTGTTCACTGAGACAATGTCCCATGTCAACTGTGAATAAAACTATCCATCTAGCTTCCAGTTCCTCTGTTTTATTGAATGTGTCCCCCCACCCCACCCCCTTTTACTCACAAAACTCCTAGCAATGGCCATAAACTTAAATGTATGTTGGTTGTTAGTATTCACAACATGTTTGGCCAGGGCATTACTTCTGCTATTGCTATGTGATAAATGTGTTCTCTAACCCTCTTCTTGAGTGTACGGTCTGTTTTCCCAATATAAAATTTCTTGCATACTACACAGTGAGCAAGATACACTATATGCTGTGTATCACATGTAGCTTGTACTTTAAATTTATATAGCCGGTCCTGACCTGGATGTAAAAATACATTGCTTATATCTATATACCCACAGTATGAACATTTGCCACAAGGCTTAGTCCCCATACCATCCATAGGTGTTTTCTCTTCTCTGATGCACATAAACAACTCTTCAAAGACTTTTTATTTCTGAACAAAAATTTAGGTTCATTCTCTATCCATTTTGTGACCGCCTTGTCAGTGGTCAATATCCCCCAGTCTTTACGTATAATGTTCATATAAGACCTGACATCACTAGAGAGCTTAATGGCACCTTTAACTTAGGCTTATCACCACTGGTCTCTTTTTCCTTAGACCATCCATCTGGATAATAAGGTCTATCCTTAATATGTCGCAAACTAACTACTTCTTGTATTTGCTTCTGTACATCTCTCTCCCCATAACCTCTGGCCACTAAATAATTCCTCGTACTGTTCAATTGTTGATGGAAGTCTGCATCCCTAATGTTCAACCTAGACGCTCTAAAAACCTGATTCCTAATGCCATTATCAAACACATAGGTAGGGTGCATACTTCCTCTGCTTAAAAGATGGTTAACAAAACATTCCTTTCTGTACAAGCATGTATATAGGCTCCCTTTTTCAATATTTACTTGAACATCCAAAAAGTTTATTCTCTCATATGAGACAATAGATGTAAACCTTAGAAAAGTGGTGGTTGCATTCAAGTACATAAGAAATTCCAAGAACTACTCTTCTGTGCCTGGCCATAAAATAAAAAGGTCATCTACAAATCTACGAAAGAACAAAACTTTGTTCTGATATGGGCCACTCAATAAAAACTCATGTTCCCATACAACCATGACAGCACTGGCGCAGCTATTGGCACAGGACGTGCCCATAGCTACGCCATTAAGCTGTCAGTATAAATCATCACCAAACAGAAAAACATTATTTTCTAAGACAATGCTCAGTAAATTCCTCACTACTATAATTTTACTTTCAGAAAAATCAGAATACATTACCATAAACCTGGTTAAACTTTCCAACCCAATCACATTGGGTATAACAGTAAAAAGAGAGACCACATCAAGTGTTACCATGAGAACACCTTCAATAGAGTTGTAATTACTGAATGTGTATAAAACTCTCAAAAAACTGTTCTATGTCTCTTAACACATGCTCTCTACTATTTAAAAGTGGTCTCAAACATTTTTCAATGAAAATGGATGCCAGTTCAGTACACCAGTTTCTACCGGACACTATAGGCCTCATGGGTGGGCAGTAGTGCTCTTGTGTAGTTTAGGCACAGAGACTACACATATGCAAGGTAGTCATGTTTGTAAAAAACCTAGCACATTTATACCTGCAGTTAACCCATTAGTTAATGCTTTTGAAAAAATGTGCATAGAGGATATACATAAATTGAATGATTTTAATAGGCATAAACATTACAAGGTGCAAAAGTCTTATAATCTAACAAAATCAGAGCATGAAGCTTTACTGGATTTACAGAAGAATGACACAATAGTAATCAGGCCTGCTGATAAGGGAGGGCCTATAGTCATTATGGATAAGAATAAATATGATTTCACTATGTCTGACATGCTGAAGGAAGATTTTTTTTTATGAGAAACTGCCCTCTGTTAGGGTTAAGCTGTTCATAGAAAAAGTGCATAAGCAATTAAAAGATATGTTTTTGAATGGCATGATAGATAACAGTCTGTTATATTATTTTATGGTTACCTCACCTACTATACCCATTATCCAATGTTTGCCTGAACTACAAAAGAGCACTACTGACCCACCCATGAGGCTTATAGTGTCCAGTAGAAACTGGTGTACTGAACCAGCATCCATTTTAATTGAAAAATGTTTGAGACCACTTTTAAATAGTAGAGATCATGTGTTAAGAGACAATGAACAGTTTTTGAGAGACTTACACACTTTCAATAATTACAACTCTATTGAAGGTGTTCTCATGGTAACATTTGATGTGGTCTCTCTTTTTACTGTTATACCCAATGTGGTTGGGTTGGAAAGTTTAACCAGGTTTATGGAAATGTATTTTGATTTCTCTGAAAGTAAGATTATACCAGTGAGGAATTTACTGAGCGTTGTCTTAGAAAATAATGTTTTTCTGTTTGGTGATGATTTATACTGGCAGCTTAATGGCGTAGCTATGGGCATGTCCTGTGGCAATAGCTATGTCAACGCTGTCATAGTTGTATGGTAACATGAGTTTTTATTGAGTGGCCCATATCAGAACAAAGTTTTGTTCTTTCATAGATTTGTAGATGACCTTTTTATTTTATGGGCAGGTACAGAAGAGGAGTTCTTGGAATTTCATACGTACTTGAATGCAACCACCACTTTTCTAAGGTTTACTTCTGTTGTCTCATATGAGAGAATAAACTTTTTGGATGTTCAAATAAATATTGAAAAAGGGAGCTTATATACATGCTTGTACAAAAAGGAATGTTATGTTAACCATCTTTTAAGCAGAGGAAGTATGCACCCTACCTATGTGTTTGATAATGTCATTAGCAATCAGGTTTTTAGAGCATCTAGGTTGAACATTAGGGATGCAGACTTCCATCAACAATTGAACAGTATGAGGAATGATTTACTGGCCAGAGGCTATGGGTAGAAAGATGTACAGAAGCAAATACAAGAAGTAGTTAGTTTGCGACATACTAAGGCTAGACCTTATTATTTGGATAGATGGCCTAAGGAAAAAGAGACCGGTGGTGATAAGCCTAAGTTAAAGGTGTTATTAAGCTTCTCCAGTGATGCCGGGTCTTATATGAGCATTATAGGTAAACACTAGGGGATATTGACTACTGACAAGGTGGTCACAAAATGGCTAGAGAATGAACCTAAGTTTTTGTTCAGAAATCAAAAGTCTTTGAAGAGACGTTTATGTGCACCCAGAGAAGAGAAAACACCTATGGGTGGTATGGGGACTAAGCCTTGTGGCAAATGTTCATACTGTGGGTATATAGATATAAGCAATTAATTTTTACATCCAGGTCAGGACCAGCTATATAAATTTAAAATACAAGCTACATGTGATACACAGCATATAGTGTATCTCGCTCACTGTGTAGTAACCAAGACATTTTATATTGGAAAAACAGACCGTCACGTTTATCACATAGACAAACAAAGCAGAAGTAATGTCCTGGCCAAACATGTTGTGAATACTAACAACCAACATAAATTTAAGTTTATGGCCATTGCTAGGAGTTTTGTGAGTAAAAGGGGGTGGGAGACACGTAATAAAACAGAGGAACTGGAAGCTAGATGGATAGTTTTATTCAGAGCTGACATGGGACATGGTCTCAATGGACAAATACCACTGAGATCAAAGTTAAAGGCCAGAACTCTACGTAAGTAGTTGTTTTTAAGAATATGTATTTTAACAATGTTTTTATAGTGCACAAAGTATATAAGAAATATTTTATGATTATATTTTTATGATTTTCTTTGAATAGTTAGTTATTTTATGGTTATCATATAGTTTTAATATTTTATAGTAATGGAGTGTATATAGACGTGATGCATTGTTGTCATGTGATGCATTCAGCAATGTTTAAAAGTATGACTAGTTTCAGTTTGTTTTTATGCACCTGAAGAAGCAGATGTCAAAGCGCTTTTGCCTGGTTAAAGCTTTATAACCTGAAGCCTATCTTGTGTCCTCCTGTTGTTTTAGGATTGGTTGCTGTAAAACATGTTCACATTTGGAAGGTTGCTTGTACTTTTAATATTTCATTAGGGTGCTTCTGAATTCTTGAAAATTTGCCAAACAAGGAGGCCATTGGATCTTTTATTCACCGAATCTAACTAACTGAGAAAAATCCAGCTCAAATTTATATGACTTAGTGTAGTGACAGAATCCACTGATTTAAAGCAAGCTGCAGGATTTTCAGTTCTGAAAACCAGTTATACGATATTATTATTATTTTGTCTCAGCAGATTGCACACTCACCTTTAATGCATGAAAAATGAGTTTTGTTCCCACACCAGGTACACTGATTTATAGCACAGTGCAATCACTGCAGTTCAGAATGAAATCACTTTTGTGTATTCCTTGAAAAATGATGTTAAAAAAAATGAATGCCATTGAAGGAAATCACAATCTTATGGTAAAGGTTACATAAAACATCTGTGACAGCCAGTGGAAAATTATTAAAATGAATGCGAAGAGCAATAGAAGTGTACTGAATTCTGTTCTGAAATATATATGTGAATAAGACAGTATGTGCAGAATACAGAAACAGTATAAAAAGACATACATTCACAAATTCACAACTTCAAAGTATGAAAGAAATAATACTACCTCAATATGCAAACACACACCCATTCCATGGTTATCATTGTCCTCAGAAGAATCCTCATCAATTTCACGTGGTTTCAAATCCCATGGTCTCCTTGTGATTAATCTGGTAAAAACTGTGCAATATACAGAAACAGCCCACTGTACTAGGATCCTTCCAGATTGTACTACAATTCCCAAATATGTCTTACTTCATGTAAATTACTGTCAAACAATGGAGTGCTGTCCTTATTTACAATAAAATAATTTACAAAAATGTCCTCATTCCTAAACTGGAATATATCTCATTAGAAAATTCCTGAAATACTACTGTGCTACAAAACAACAAAAGGACCTGTTTATCAACCTCTTAAAAACCAGATGAGCCAAAATGGTCACTTCTACCTTCAATAACGTAAAAAAAAAACTATTACAAGGGCCCAGATAATATACAAGGAAACTTATTTTGTGTGATCAAAAATATCATTGCATACTTCTTTATGTACATTCTTAAAAGAACATTAAAATGGCTACATACCAGATGCCAGGAAGCAGTTTATTTAGATCGAAGTCACAAGGGATGCTGTTCCACAGATCCTAATAATTACAGACCAAACAACTCAAAAAGCAAACACTTTACACCTCCTTCTCCATGACCTAACCCTATATAGTCTTCTGAAAGGTAAATCTTGGATATTTAACCTTGTAATTTTTTCTGACAGTGTGACTATCACAACCCTGGATGACAATTCATTAGCATATGCAGCTTACTTCAATCTGGCTAAAGAGTTTGAAACTTTACCCCTTCACAAAATTAAACATGAACTCAGTCTTCTAAAGTTAAACATTTAAAGCCAAACCAAACCTTTCCAAGGTCTCTAGCAAATGGCATGAATCATTCAATAGCCTAACCCCCTAGATGATACCAAACAGTCCTACTACCCAGGAATTTGATTAGATCAACATCTTAGATTTCAGCAGCATGTATTAAGTAACCAAAGAAAAAAAATCATCTCACAAATATGCTGGGCAAATAACATTTTGCACTGTCTCCGACCCTGAAAGACAGAAAGCTACTGGTAAAGGAATGCTTCTTTTACAACTCAGATGTGGGTTACTCATGCTTGCATCAACCTACCAGAAAAAAGACTATCCTCCCTACAAGCTTCTGCCAGCAGCATCTTCATATTTATTACACTCTCCCTCCAAACAAAATATCACTGCCATGTTCTAGCTGGAGCTCAGAGGCTACCCATTCATTTATCGCTGAAAACTTTTGCTAGGCTCTGTACACTTCAATGTATCAACTTCCATTCCCACCCTTCTTTTCTATTTATTTCCACTTACCTCAGACTTTGAATTTAGTTACCTTTCTTCCTGCATAACCTCCCTCTAAAAAGCCAAATTAATGTTATACTGCTCAGAATGTTGTTCCTCCAACCTAGTGTTACAAGTCTGGGAACCGCTTCAAATCTTTTTTAAAGAATACTACCCCTTAATAATATTCAGAAAAGAACTGAATCACTTCCTATTCAAAGATGCCTCTTGGCAACTGTTATACAATTGGTACAGTACCTAATTGTACCACCCTCCCATTTCATCTCCTAGTTACACATGTATACCAGTGTTTGGATACACTCACCCACTTCAAACAAATGCCCATAAGTTGTGCATGTGATGTAAATAAGAACAATTAATTTCTCCCACACTCTCTACTTTCCCCATTGGTGATATTATTTGTGACGCTACTTAATTCATCTCTGATAATGATTTATTTTCTCCTTCCATATATTTATTGTTTCAGACTAAATTCCTGTTACATATCTGCTGATTCTGGGCAACTTTCTTGTTATACTGTGTACTGTAATACCTATTTTTGTATTCAGTAATTTATTATATTTTTTTTTTTATTTTAAGCTCTACAGTTGGACCGCTAAACAGTCCAAAGAGATTGGTGCTCTACATTGCTTAACAAATTTGCATAAATAAATAAATTAATAAAGCCATAATAACTTGGGATTGCAACTTCCTAAACAGTTGTACATAATAGGTAAAGATAACAGGACTCCTGTTCTCACAATCACATCAAATCAGTAGATTTCTTCAAGTCTCTCTTCTCAGTCCAGTGCTTTCAGTATCGCTTTTCCACAGGAATCAAAACTGGCCGCAGTTTCTATCACAGCAAATATGCAGATATCTGCAAACTTAGAAGCATTGTCCTTAACTGCATTGATAACTATTACATGTTCTCCTCTCTCAACTACCTTCCATATGCTTAAGGAACAACCTTCCTTTATACAATCCAATGAAGAAAAACAAAAAGGAAACAGAGGTTAAGGGGAGGGAAACATATATGATAAGCTATTAAGACAGATACTCCCACCCCATATTTAACTCTTATTAGACTAATTATAAAATATTGCACTCTCTTCTGTAGCCTTCCCACATACCATCTGGTGCAAGATAGTCAAAAGATTTCAATCTTTGTTTTATACCCAAAAACAACAGCAACTATCTCCTCTGTATCTTATCAGATTCTTAGAGGAGACCTACTTTTTGAAACAATTTGTTTAGAATACTCCTTGGTGGCCTGAACACAAGAGAAACTTCAGCACTGGTAAATATTAATAGCAACTGTAACATCAAAAATGACATTTATGTCTGAAATGCACCCACCCTATGTTATAAATGCACCCTTTTCAATTATATTCAGTGCATTAATTAATACCTTGAAGAATGCGATGGATGGTTACATGGACACCCATAAACTCCAGCATGGAATCTGGAGCGTTAAGCTCCTTGATAGCTAGTAGGCCTTCAGCTTATACATCAAACCTATGAAGTATGTATCAACACACAGCACTGTATATATTCCTTAACTGCACTAACATACCTGTCTCTTGCAAGTAATCAAAGATCTAGCTATCTGTTTGCTACCATAATGAAATTAGAAATGGTCCAAATCTTACCTCATTTAGGAACATTTCTCTTTAGCCATCTGATTCTTTATAGTGTGAGTACTTCAAAAAACCCAAATAATTGTTTCTACCTTCACTTTCCACTTCACTATTCTAATCCCTTAAAGTACATCCTCCAGTTCTCTCTGCTTCTCTCTCATGCCCAATAGGATTATTATCTCTGCCTGTACTCTGATGTAAATATTCACTTTTTAGAATGTGTTAAATCGATACTTATATTTCTTATGTATGACTTTCACATGGGCTATTGGTGAAAGGGTGATTTTAATAACCCATGTTATTTTTTAACTATGACTAAAGTGATTATATAAGCCGCCCACATCATCTTTTAGCTATGGCTGAAAGGGTCTTTTGACCAGCCTGCATACATCATTTTTTAACTAAGTCTGAATGAGTCATTTGACCAGCTCAGATCATCTTTTAACAGGTGACACATAATATAGGGTAACCCAAATCTCATGCATTTATTCCAAAAAACTTACATCCTGTAATTTATGAATTCCATAACTCATATATAAGAATATATTTTTCCTCATGAAATTTAGGCAAGTTAATGACCTCAGTGCCTATTTTTGTGCAGACATAGTCTATTTTGCTTGTCAAATAATCGGTACTTTTAATACTGATAATCAGAAGTATACTTAATTGATTATTTTTTCTGATTTAGACTCCATTGTTTATGTCAAGGATTACATAAACGTTAACTAATAAATATTGTGTAATATATGCAGAAGTGGTGCTCTTTTCTCTTATAGTGAGGCAATGTCTTCTGTGATGAATTGTAATGCTAAATATGTTTATAAACATATATGTTTCCCTCCCCTTAACCTCTGTTTCTTTATTTTCCCTGTCCAAAGTGTTTACCCACCACGTGTCATACACCACCCCTGTCTGCTGTCTTGTCTGTGTCTTGTGTCTCACTACCCAACCTACCTCCCCAGACATAACTACAATCCTTCCCCAACACCCCACTCTCACCTTAACAAGAAAAAAAAGGGCATCTGTCCCCAAAAATATTATCACCCCATACATAGCTGTCCATTTCCCACAGGTGTCCACTGGACACATGTAATCTAGTCCAATTCGCTTGACAACACATTTCTGTTGTCCTCGCCCCTCTCTCTGGGGTTTGAGTGTCCAAATTCTCATCTGAATTCTGTACAAATGCACAGCTGTTGCTGTATTACCAATCAACAGCTATGGACCTTCTCTACACCCGTCCTGTACATCCCTAGCTACCTTTCATATTGTTTTTCCCTCTGCGTGCCCCTTACTCACCACTTTCCTATAACCTCTTTTTCCTTTCTTTTAAAGGGATTAGTGCAGGTGTAAGTGGGAGTAAGCGAGTTTGTACGATCCTAAGTGAAGCCAAAATGGATTAAGCATCTATACAGTTAACGGTAGTTTAGCATCACTTAGCATCATGCAAACCCACTTAAAGCCACTTAAAACTGCTTTAATCACTGTTTCTATCAGCCACTGTTCTGCCTATCAACTAAATAATCAGCCCTGCAAAGTCCCAAACACAGGACCTTGTAAACTGCAGTCACAGCAATGTATCACTACAGCATTTGAGCTGTAGGAATTTCTGACGCTTTTTCAAACATATCATTCAGTAGAGTCATTAGCAGTAGGAAAAAAACTCTGTGGAATCATTCAGGTTTTGTATATATACATATACAGATACATATATATATATATATATATATATATATATATATATATATATATATATATATATAGAGAGAGAGAGAGAGAGAGATATAGAGAGAAATATATTAAAATACACATGTACATATGTAGTGCAGTCATACTTCAGAACCATACCTCTCAACCTCTTAGTGCAAGACATCTAGGCAAAGGCAGCCAAAGTGGGGGGACAATGGGCCAAATGTAGGAACGTACTTTAAATATTGCTATTAGAAATGTAGACAGTTACAAGACTAACAGGGTTTGTTTCAGCATACATTTTCAGAAGGATATGAGGTCTGACACTGAAATGTATGTCATCATTTACTGACAGAAATCCTCTGATCATTACAATTATTTACCCGAGAAATATGAATAATTTGTGGAACAGACCAAAAATATGAGCAATAAACCTGGACATTCTGAACCAATCCAGTACCGAAGGGCAGATGCTGTCCACTCCACAATGGAGCAGGCCATGGGTACATTGTCCTGGCCGGTCCCATCAGGGACATGGATCCAGCAGACAGCAGTCACCATCGGAGAGTAGTACTGCATCTGGCCTTGGGCCTGGTGATGCCAGTGAGACCCCTGGTAGGACCATTTCATGTGTCCATAGCCAGACATGGTGAACTGTACTCCCTTCCATGTACGGTCTACAGCTGTCCAACATACTCCTGTGTAGGGCAGCCACATGGCGTGACTGTGTGCATACAAACACACACACATCATCACCATAGCCAGGTCACCTCCAGACACACACCATCTCTGCATGGCCCATTCATAGAACACCTGTCCAAACACACACACATGATATCAACCATATGACCCAGCCTAGGACTCTGGCAAATCCACACAACACCCTGTGCATATGATGATACCTGCACCACATCCCTGTCATCCAAACAATCAATGTGGGACATGCTAAGATGGTTCTGATGCACAGAGTGAATTAAGTACAGTTTAGATATATGATGTTGTGTAAGGTGCTGTCAGTTGGCATTTGTAGTGGGTACATGGCAGACTGTGTGCACATTTCTAGCCATGATGCATTATTGGTGTTAGTAATGCTGACTGAATGTAGTCTCATATCCTGTATTCTGTTTGTGTTCTAGGTGTCTGTGTGTTAGCAGGATGTGGCCCTGCAGACATTGCCAATGAGGGGTATGGCAGAGTGGTAACACATTGATCATGTTAGAGCCAAGGTACAGCTGTATATGTACACATTTATCAGGTCTGTGTAACAGTTATTGCATGTGCCACAGAGCTTATAGTGCTGAGGGGTGTATACGGGTAAGTCTATAGTGGTTGACATCAGCAGCCCTTGTAAATTGGACAATGGTAAGTGTAGTGGGTGAAACACACCTCAGATTGATAAAACCCACACCCCCAGAAGATATTGTGTTGACCAAACACACAGAGAATACTGTTCCCAAATATACAGTCTCTCACACACACACACGCACACACACACACACACACACACACACACACACACACACACACACACGCACACATGCACACATGCACACACACACACACACACACACACACACACACACACACATGCATACACACGCATACACACGCATACACACACACAAACATGCACACACATGCATGCATGCACACACACACACACACACACACACACACACACACACACACACACACAGGATCACAGTTGCCAGTATTGGATTTGGAACCCCTACTACAGTGTTCTGCAGTTATTGCAGGTGGCATGGAACTAATAGTGTTATGACTGTTCCAAGGTACCTGTAAAGTGAATAACATCACATGCCCTTGTGAGGTATGGCAATGGGGAGTGTACTGGGTGTGGAAGGACTCATTAGACTGTCACCTACAAGTCTACACACTCACAAACACTGCGATACAAATCAATGCACACACAATTGCCAGTACTGACATTAGCAGCCCTGCCGATCATGTTATTAATTCCATACTGTTACATAGCTGTTGCATGTGGCACGGGGCTGATAAGGTTGAAGAGTGTCCACAAATACCTCTACAGTGGATGTGAACAGCAGCCTTTGTAAAGTGGACCTTGTGACATGTACTAGGAGTACCACGGCCTAAAATTGTAAACCACGGCCACCCAATGGATATGGTTCACACTCAAACACAGGATACTGTTCTTACACACTCAAACACACACACACACACACACACACACACACACACACACACACACACACACACACACACACACACACACACACACAGACTTACCAGGAGTGAGATTAGAGATTAGAACCCCTATCTATCTAGTTATTGCTAATACGGTGTTATGCATTTATCGCATGCACCACAAAGTTTACAGGTTGAAGAGTGTCCCCAGGTAATCCCAAGGTGAACAACATCACCAGGCCTTGTAAAGTATGGTAATGGGTGATTTACTGGTTAAGAATGGGCCCAAAATACTTGAACCTACAGTTATACACACTTACACACACAAAAACAGTCATACACACATTTGCCATGACTGAGATTAGCAGCCCTGCCTATCTTGTTAGTCACTCCATACTGGTACATAGTTCCTGCATGTGGGACAGGGCTTATTGTGCTGAAGAGTGTCAACAGATACATCTAAGGTTGATGAAGACAGCAGGTCTTGTAAAGTGGACCTTTGGATGTGTATTGGAAGTACCATGGCCTAAAATTGTAAACCATGGCAACCCAAAGGATATAGTTCTCACTCAAACACATACACAGAATATAGTTCTCACACATACACTTGCCAGGACTGAGATTAGAACCCCCTACCTATCTAGTTTTTGCTAATACAGTGTTATGCATTTTTCGCAAGCACCACGGAGCTTATAGTGTGAGGAGTGTCCCACAGTTCTTCTAAGGTAAACAACAAGTATGGCAATGGGAAGTGTACTGGGAGAGTGAGGCCACAAAATGTTGTATCCTACAAATGTACACACTTACAAACACACATTTGCCAGGACTCAGATTAGAACCCCTACCTATGTAATCAGTGGTACTATAGGGTTATGCAGTTACCACATGCACCATGGAGGTTACAGGGTGAAGAGTGTCCCAAGGTACCTATCCAGTGAATAACATCACCAGCCCTTGTAAGGTATGGCAATGGTAGGTGTATTGTGTGAGAAGGGCCTCAAACTACTTTTACCCACATGTTTACACACTCACAAACACTTTTATACACACTAATGCACACACACACACACACACATTTGCCAGTACAGAGATCTATAGGTTTATAGGTTCATAGGTGTGTACTAGGTGAATGGTCATGGAGCCTTTACAAGCCTATCCCATGGGAATACCCTGGCATTGTGCCACCTGACGATAGTCCCCAGTGTGTCTAATGAGTATAGCCACTGTAGTGCTCCCCAGGGTAGGATTTCTATTCCCCATCCACTCAACCAGATTTCTCTTGAAGAGGGCCAGTGAAGTACTCTGTTTGACATGTATGTGATGTCTGTTCCATAGCATGGACAGTTTCTGGGTTATGAACCTGTCCCTCCAGCATGTTCTTTTGATTGTGGAAATGGGGTTGTGGTCTCTAGGGCATGTGGTGTGGATGGATTGGGTTCTTTAGATGTAGCTTTCTTGACAGGGCTGGGTCAGACATGGCTTTGTAAGTCAGGCAGAGATCGCCTCTAAGTAGCCAATATGAGTTCGATAATAATTGGAGTTATTGGAGTCTCTTTATATAGGACAAGTGTTTAAGGCCTAGGATCCTCTTTGTGAGGTACTTTTGCAGCCTCTCCAGTTATTGCAGGTGTCCAGTGAGGTGTATGCCAAATGGGCCATTGTACTTGTTAACTGGCCTAATGAGGGGAGAGTAGAGGGAGACAATGACCTCTTACCTCCTGAATGCAACACCCCTTGTAATGAGATGTGCCACATAGAAAGACTTTCTGAACACAGTGGCACTATGGTAGTCAACAGAGAGCTCACTGTCAACCTGTGTTCCCATTTCTCTTATAAAGACTTCAGTGATCAATGGACTACCATCAGTATGGTGATTCATGGGAACCATGTTGTTCCCAAAGGGGATGTCAGCACAGTTTCTGACATTGAGCTAAAGTCCAGGGTTCTGACACCAGCCATAGGTCTCAGTGAGGCCTTTCTGCAGGATGTCAACATCACATGGGGAGGTAATAATAGCACCCACCTTGTAGTTGTTTGTGAGCATTGTCAGCCAGAGTCCCTTCATGTTGGGCTGGACTTCAGAGGCATATATCCTGTACACAAGGGAATCCAGGACCAAACCCTGTGGGACTCCACTCATGACTGGTCAGCAGGCTGACATCGAGACTGCTGCTTTCACACCATGGGTTCTATCTGTGAGTCAGTTTGCAAGACACCTAGTGATATAGAAGTTGATGCCTAGCTGAGTGTGTTTCTCTATGATTTCTGAGTGGGGAATGGTATCCAAGAATTAAAAGGCCCTGCTATCATGTTATTTATTCCATACTGTTACATAGTTATTGCATGTGGCACATAGCTTATAGGGCTGCAGAGTGTCTACAGCTACCTCTACAATGGATGACAACAGTGGGCCTTGTAAAGTGGACATTGAGACGTACTGGGTGGGCAACAGCAAAAAATTGCAAAACCTGCCCCCCAATGGATATGGTTCTCACACAAATACCCACCCACCCCTACAAAATACTGTTCTCGCACACAAACACTTGCCAGGACTGAGATTAGAACCCCCACCTATTTAGTTACTGCTACTACAGTGTTATGCATTTATTACACATGCCACAGATATTATAAGGTGAAGGGTGTCCCAAAGTACTTCTAAGGTGAGGATCATCACCGGCCCTTGTAAAGTATGGCAATGGGTGATGTACTACATAAGAAAGGCCACAAAAATACTTTAACCTACACATATACACACTTACACATTTGCCAGGACTGAGATGAGAACCTCTATCTACCTAGTTATTTGTACTAGAGTGTTACACCGTTATTGCATGCACCACAGAGCTGGTAGGGCAGTGGGCTGCCTAAAGGTACTTCTAAGGTGACTAACATCAGCAGGACTGCTAAAGTAGGGCAATGGGAAGCATACTGGGTGTGAACAGGCTCAAAATCATTAACCTATAGACACACACACACACACACACACACACACACACACACACACACACACACACACACACACACACACACACACACACACACACACACACATACACTTTTACATTTACCAGGATTGAAACTAGAACCCTTACCTAACTAGTAATTTGTACTATAGTGTTACACAATTATTGCATGTGCCATAGAGCTTGTAGGGCTGTGGGCTGTCCAAAGGTATTTCTAAGGTGACTGACATCAGCAGATCTTGTGAAGTAGGGCAATGGGAGGTATACTTGGTGGGAATGGACTAAAACACATATTCCTACACCCTCCCAACCACTGTTACACATGCCAGGACTGTGATTAGAACCCATACCTATCTAGTTATTTGTATGATAGTGTTACACAGTTATTACACATGCTATAGAGCTTACAGAACCGAAGCCAATGCAAAGGTACTTCTAAGGTGAATGACATTAGCAGATATCGTAATGTAGGGTGATGGGAAGTGTACTGGGTGGGTAAAGCATCATAATACTTAGACCTACAGACACACACACAAAGGTAGGTGATGTGATATTCCAACTCTCACCTCAGTACCATCAGACAATGAATCTCATATCCGTGCTGGCACATGCCAGTGTTTACAACTGGTATACAACTGTCTGCAGCAGGACATCACTCTATGCCATTCAGGGTATCCCTGTATATGACTCACTTTCTGTGTGTGTCTCCCTGTGTGTCTCACTCTGTCACTGTCTGTCCCTCTCTTCCCCATGTCTATGTGTGTGCATGCTTGACATATTGTAATATGTTGCCCATATATATGTGTGTGTGTGTGTGTGTGTGTGTTTGTGTGTGTGTGTGTGTGTGTGTGTGTGTGTGTATCACACCCAGCCAATGCAGATATACCACATATGTGGCACCTACAGCTGCCTGTGGGTAATCCTGTGTGACGGGTGTGTGTGGAGACAGTTAGGTTTACATAGTCGATGTATGCAAAGACATTTGCACAATACAGAGATATATAATCCGATGTGGTTTTGGACATGGACTTCACTTCCCTGTAGAAACATGCTCAGTATGACCTTCTATAGTAAGTGTGGGAATCCATTCCAGGGATAGTTGTACTCCAGTCCGGGGTGTTGTGTGCTACAGCCATACCTTGCAACCTGTTTGTGCAAGATATCTGGAGATAGGCTGCTAATATGGGGAAAATGGGCCAAACATAGGTGGGTATTGTAACTATTGCACTTATCCATGTATGTGTTGCTTGAGTTACAGGGTTTGTTTTAGCAGACATTTTCTGTCATGTGTAATGTTTGACACTGTATTATATTGTGTCATTACCTACTGACAGATATAATCGGATCATCACAGTTATTTACTAGAGAAATACAAGATGGATGATGCACAGACCTATATTATGAGGCAAAGGCTAGACATTCTTGTACAATCTGGCCAATTGGGAGGTGTGGCTATAGCCAACTGACTGATGAAGCTGTGTAAAAGGTCCAGCACCTTGGTGATATGCTGGCTGGGGATCTCCTGGTTTTATAGTATTCTTCTTACCTGAAAGTTCATATCCTGGTGTGGCCATACCTGTCAAATGTACAGATTCTCACAGATTATCCAGATTCATGCCTCATATATCTGGTCGGTTTCCCTTAACATTGTGGTTTTCTAGCACATTTGTTGCAAATCACTCAGGGTTGCAGTCAGGGAATAATGACAAAACATTAGAGTTTCAGACTTCACACCCTTCATGACATCCATGCTACTACACACTCCCTCTGTTAGTCTATCAACTTTCTAACATTATGAGAGCAATAATTCAAATGTGTCCCTATAGTTGGGCCTTTATCCCACCATTATGTATGACTTTGTCCAGATGTCTTCCTCTACGAGGTTGAGGGGTATGCTACTAGCATTTAGCAGCATGTCCTTACAGTTGCATTTTCATGACTCTGTTATGTTGGTAGTATGGACCCCATGACATTCCCTACAAAGGCACTATGTGTAAGGCATGGGCCTTTGCCAGAGGCCTGTAGGCCATGTGAGACTGATGCAGGCCATCTGTAGCAAGGCAGTGTGCTCTGTCACTCATATGTTCCCAGGTTGCCAGGCAGTGGGCACCCCTGGGGTGACAATGGTAAGTAACAGAATGCACTGCTGTGCTACTAGGTATCATACCTCTCTATGCATGTAAGCCAGACATCTGGACAAAGCCATGAGTAATTGGGTGACAAAGCCCTAAATATATGGACCATTGTAGCTGTTGGCCTTACAAACCTGGAAGAGTAATGCAATAACAGATTTTGCATTAGCATGCATTATTCTATAGGGTATGAAGTCTGAGACACTACAGTCCATCAATATTTTCTGACTTTAGACTTTTGTGGTTTTCCAATGAATTGCCAGACAACCACTATTTCAGAAAAGAGGCACCACAAATATGATGCAAACCTATGTACATTCTACAAAAAGTTCTGTACAGTTGTGAGGTATGGTAGGCACTGCGTATGTTTCTCCAACCTGTGTACTGTTCATATGTGTTGCCCCCTGTACATGACTTGTCCAGCTTCCCTGCAGTAATGGATATTGACATCTGGGCAGTGTGTACAACTCCCACCGTAAGTGTAGCTGACATGCAAAATAGTTGGTACTACATTTCATGGAACATAGCCCTGTCTACCACAGTACTGTACCTAAGCCACTAGGACACAACAGCCATGAGAAGTTGTTGGCCACATCCTGACAATATTCCCCACACATATGTATAGTTCATTGACCCCTGCATATTGTGGACATGCAGAAAGTTATCATGTTGATTGGGACAGCCCTGGCAATGTGTGCTCTGCTGCTATTACCCTGCATATCATTGTTAGAGCCTTCCTGTGTCCTGAAAGAGTGCTGTTCAAACTATCTGGAGATATACAGAGCTGAGTATATTTTTCTGGCACTTCAGAGTTGTGTACTGGTAATTGTTGTTTGACTGATTTTATATCATTGCTGGCTGACTTCAGAGTTGTGCACTGTTATTTTTGCTTCACTTAGGGTTGCCACCTTTTCAAATGGCCAAAGTGGGACATTTTCGGTACAAACATCAGATTTTACAGGCCGACACATACCCACGGTCAGTACAAAGGATAGAACTTAACTTTTTTGCCTAAATAAAAGCTTATTCTTGTAGCATTTTAGTTGCTTATTCTGTTTCTTATAACATTTAGGTATTTTAGATACAAAATAACTGTTTTATGAAACTATTACATAAAATATAGGGAATAATTTTGTCCTAAAATCTCAGGACATTTGACTTTTTTTAAATTTTTTGCCAGGAAACAACTGTCCAAAGAGGGACTGTCCCTCGCAAAGTGGGACAGGTGGTAACCCTAGTGTATAGCTTTTCAGATCTCTGCTGAAGGTGTTGGTTTTCCCATACCCATCCTCCCTATTCCTGTGTTGTTGTTTAAATTTGGAGGTTTTTGCAGTTGCCCGCCCCAATGTAGATTTGATCTGGGACACTCCCCCCAGTCCCATCTCCTTACCTCATTCTACCTAAAAGACTCCTTCTTCATTGTTTTTAGTCATTTTTAATTTAATTGCATTTTTTAAACTGTTTGGTCTAACATTGCTACATACTCAAGTGTGCTAGCGTGCACTGAATTTGAATTGTTTTGACTGCTGTTTTAGCTACTTTTCTGTATATATATAAAAAAATACCTTTCCTGTAACTAGTGTAGTCCAGATTCAGATTTTCTGTATCCAGGATGGTATGTAATCTTCTGAGCCCCCCCCCCCCAAGCTTTCTGTGTTGGAGGGAAGCCTTCTAGCTTATCTTTGGGAGTGGTAAGCACTAGGTAACCTATCTACCACATAAGGAGCAGTTCTGGCCCAGAAATTGTAGTTATTGGCTGTTTGGGCAGTTTTTCCATCTCTCTCAACTTTCTGATTTAAAATCCCACATTTGCACTTGTTTCCCCCCTTTCCTGTAACTAGTTTATTCCAGATACAGATTCTTACTTTTAGCACTTGAATTTGCTTATTCGTGATCAGCACTTGTTCAGAACCTGTAAGCACTAAATAACCTATTAATTACTACAGCACTCAACCTTCCTCATTAGCTAGAGGAAAACAGTTTTGGTACTTACTTTCCTCACTTGCTTAGAGAAAAACAGCTCTTGTACTCACTTTCCTCACTTATCTAGAGGAAAATAGTTTTTTTTATTCAGGCATGTCCAAGGGTCAGCTCCCAGTGTTCTCTCCTGTCTATCTGATGAATCTGGGCATCTTGGGGCAATGTAGAAATTGCCTCATGTACACAGACAACCCTCTCCTCCTACCACCCAACACTAAAACCTGTGAGAGATGCACTTATCTAGCCAAACTGGAGGTAAAGCGCTCTCCAATCAAGACTGAACTTGACAGTCAAGAGGAGAAAACACTTGCACCACACCATACTCATCACATAGTCACACTAAATCTACACCACAAAAAATCCACACATAGAAAGACAAAAACATTTGTGGAGGTTCTCAATAATAATCTGCTCAAGCAACAGAGGCCTCCAAAGCAGAAATGCAAGCAACCTCCACCCCCCAACACAACCCAAATGACACATAGCCCGCAGACTCAGTGTGCCACTCAACCACAGCCAATAAGGCAAAACAACGTATCCAACACACTAGTCATAGGCGACTCTATAGTCAGGCACACTGATGTCCCACTCACCAGGCTAAACAAGGAGAAGGTTACTGTCAGCTGCCTGTCGGGTGCCAGGATCCGCCACATTACCCACGCACTCAGGTCACTCCACAACAAGTACAAATATGACTCTGTCATTGTCCATGTTGGTGTGAAAGACCTGAGGTGTACCTCCCTGGACTACATGAAAAGAGACATGGAACAGCTCTCTGATCTTGTAGCCCAGGAAGGTATGACCCTAGCCCTGAGTAGCATTCTGCCATCACCCAGAATGATGCTGCAGTACAAGGACAAAATCATTGACTTCAACAATTGGCTAAGCTTCTGGTGCCATTCTAAAGGGATCCAGTATCTGTCTGCCTGGGATGACATGGTCGACAGACCACGATGCTTTGCCAGAGATGGCCTGCACCTGTCACCCCTGGGATTCCGGATACTGGCTAAGGTTCTTGCCGCCCCTATAGTGCCTTTTTTAGGCAAGGTTCAAATGACAAATTCACCACTGTAACAGGAATAGGCAAGCAAAAACTGAGGGTGATACTACTCAATGCCAGAAGTCTAAATCTCAAAATGCACTCACTCGAGGCACTCCTTAAAATGGAGAACATCGATATCTGTGCAGTGACTGAGACCTGGTTCAAGGCTCCAGAGACCATCCCTGCTCTACCAGGCTATAACTCATACCACACTTTTTGGCCATGTTACCTGGACCAGAACACCAAAGGCGGAGGTGTATCCATATTCATTAAGGATATCCACACCTCCAGGCTAGTTGCTCAGCATAATGCAGCCGAGGTTATCCAAGTGCAACTAACTCTGGGCAAAACTGCAATCCAAATTGTAGCTTGCTACAGATCACCCACCATGTCCCAGGATTCCCACTCCTCTTTTATTGATGTACTGGAAAATATTAGGGTTCAACCAAACACCCTAATAATGGCCGATTTCAACTACCCCACCATTAACTGGGAAAACTACTCATGTACCAACTCCTTCACTCAACGCTTTCTGGAATTCATAAACTCCAATGCCCTGGATCAACTTATCTACACCCCCACCAGGGCAACAATATCCTAGATCTAGTCATTACCAATATGAGTGACCGGTGTTCCACACCTGAAGTCAATGCCTCATTGGTCCGATCCGACCATAAGCTAATTCCCCTAGATATCCACATCCTGCCTCCACCCTCCATTAAAGAAACCATAGTAAAAAATTTCTCCAAAGCCAACTTCATGCTTCTTAAGATAGAAGTGGTGAACTTCATGACACCCATGCAGGTGGACAATACAATTACGACTACTGAATCCTACACAATTGCACTTTATAAGCACTTACATGAGTGCATGGATCGTGCTATCCCAAACAGAACCAAGATGCTATCCTCCAAAAAAAGGAAGCCAATCTGGTGGTCCCCCTGCCATAAACTAACTGTACAACAGAAGGAAGAAACTCTTGCAAAAGAGAGTAAAATCCCATGAGTGGAGGAGCTCCCTGGTCAGCCTCAGTAAGAAGCTGCGATCCCTGATAAAATCCTCCAAAGCTAGTTACGAAAACAAAATCGTCACTGATTCTAAAGACAACCACAAAGCATTTTATAGCTATGTCAAGAATCTCAATGGCAACACTCAGATCTGCTCTGAGTTACAGCACAATGGCACTAAATATACAGACCCAACTGATATTGCCAACATCCTGGCAGATAGTTTCAGTGCTAACTTTACCCGC
The DNA here is from genome assembly GCF_019279795.1 of Protopterus annectens. NCBI lineage: Eukaryota > Metazoa > Chordata > Ceratodontiformes > Protopteridae > Protopterus > Protopterus annectens. The sequence goes on from NC_056744.1 coordinate 670,957,343, forward strand.
CCCTCTCACCCCCTAAAGAGCCCATCTCTATACCTGAAGAATGCAAAGTTCCTGTAATCATGGCTGCACAGGTAAAAACCACACTCTCCAAAGCCAAGAACACAGCATCCATGGGACCAGACAACATCCCAGGCTGTGTTCTACATGAACTACAGAATGAACTGGCACCCCACCTAAATACCATGTTCAATCATAGCCTCAACTCAGGCTTTGTACCTGCTTATTGGCGCACAGCAATGGTTATCCCACTCCACAAGGGGGGAGCCACCATGGGCCCCGGGAACTACCGCCCATTTAGCCTGATGAGCCTGGTCTGCAAGGCCATGGAATGTATCATCATGGAACTTATAAACAAAGACATTGGTAATCTCCAAACTCTGGATCCCACCCAGTTTGGGTTTGTAAAAGGCAGATCATGTCTCCTAAACCTGATAGACTTCTTTGAAGCAGTCACCAAAGCCGTAGACAAGGGTAATGTGGTTCACACAGCCTATCTAGATCTTGCCAAGGCTTTTGACAACATTCCCCACTCTGGAATTATAGATAAACTCACTAAACTAGGTATAAGTCCCTATGTCACAAGATGGGTTGCCAAATGGCTCACTGACAGAACCCACACTGTGAAAGTAGCACACTCCAAATCCGACTACAGACCAGTGACAAGTGGAGTACCACAGGGTTCAGTCCTGGGTCCCCTCCTGTTTGGTATCTACTTCTCTGAAGTACAGGCTAACACAGAAAGTCTTTGGCTAATGAAGTTCGCAGATGACTGCAAACTAGGAGCCATAATCAAAACCCCTAACGATGTGGACATCCTACAAAAGGGCCTCACTGAGACAGATGCCTGGTGTCAAAGCCATGGCCTCAAGCTCAATGCCAAAAAGTGCATTGTCATCCCCTTTGGTAAAAACTCTGTACCCATGAACTACAACATAGCCGGTAGTATACTTAACACCGAAAGTGTGATAAGAGACCTTGGGACACAGGTGGACAGTAGTCTCTCCTTTGATAATCACATCGCCACAGTAGTCAGAAAATCCTTCTACGTGGCACACCTCATCACAAAAGGTTTCTCATCCAGAAAAAAAGAGGTCATTGTTCCCCTCTACTCATCACTCATTAAACCCATTATAGAGTACAACGCCCCTTTTGGTATGTATCTCACAAGACATCTACAACAACTGGAAAGGCCGCAGAAATACCTCACAAAGAGAATTACCAGCCTCAAACAGATGCCCTACGTAGACCGTCTCAAAAAACTCTAGCTTTACTCTGTCACATATCACCTGCTCAGAGGTGATCTCTGCCTAACATACAATGCTATGTCAAACCCAGAGCTGTTGGACATGCTCCACTTAAAGAAATCCCAATCCCTCCGAGCTACACGCTCTAGGGACCTAAACCTTATCACCACAATAAACAGAACATGCCAGAGGGATAGATTCCTGTCCCAGAGACTTCCCATACTCTGGAATAAACTACCTATCTATATCAAACAAAGCTCCTCATTAGCACTCTTCAAGAAAAATCTTGATGATTGGATGGGAAATAGGAAATTCAAGGAAAACAAACTGCAGAGAAGTCCAAAAAATCACACAGAGGATGTTGAGAACAAAATCACTTTATGACGCAAAGCTTTCGGGAATAACCCTTTCTCAATACTGAATACAAACATACAAAAAGCAACTGCTTTTATACAAGCCACAAGATCATGTGACTGCAGCCAAGGTCACATGACACATTTAAAACACATATCAGAAAACTTTATACAGTTAATAAAAACGTTAGAAAACTTACAGAGGTATAGAGATAAATAAAAAATAAATAAAAAACTATACATAAAAAATGCATGTAAAAAACATAAATCTATCTCAATACAAATCTCAAAAATACAGAATAAGAATAAAAATAAAATATTGATAACATTCATTTGTATGTTTGTATTCAGTATTGAGAAAGGGTTATTCCCGAAAGCTTTGCGTTATAAAGTGATTTTGTTCTCAACATCCTCTGTGTGATTTTTTATTAAATAGGAAATTCACCCAGGGGATCACCTCTGTGGCTCTGCTCGACAGTGGCACAGGAAAATAATTTTCTTGGGTGGCAAAAGTCAGGGTACCTTTTTAGCTGGGCTTGTATAGGCCCCAGGGCCAATAGCCTAGTACCTATCTATGAACCTATGAACTTACATGTTACTGCATTTCTATGGGACTATGGGTGTGGGGTGGCACACCTGTCTACAGTACACATTTGCACAGACTGTGCTGATATTGGCTTTACATTTTGGCTCAATTTAGCATAGTATTCTGCCCTGTCTTGGAGAATAGAGGCATATCACTAGAGACCACATGTTAGATTGTAATGCCATACAATTGAGTTTTAGACTTTTTACCCTTCAGAATCTTATTGCAAATGCAAGGCCTGCTGTAATATCACTGTGTAAGTCTGTAGGGGGTATTCCACCATTGTCACCATTTGTCGGACTTTGTCAGACATTTCTTTATGGTTTTCTACATCTGACTTGCTGTGTGAGTCTGAGGGGTGAGTAGGGTATCCCCACAGTGACATCCATGCATGTGACCTATGACCCCACCCTTAGTTCTCCCCCCCCACATATACTGCAGTGGGATTTGTCAACTTAAATGATACTGCATAATGTGGGGAAGCCAGTATTTTGCAGACATTTCCTGGTGTCCCACATAGCTGTCAGTTGTCTGTTGCTATCCCAGTAGGCCACCCCATTCCCTTGCATGCAAGCAGCAATACCATAGATATGCTACCAAAACATATTAATCCATTCATTTATTGTTAGCAAGACTAACTTACCTTGTGCCTGCAGCAGTTGTGAGTACGGTGCTTGAGGGCTGCCTATGTTGGATGCACACAGTACACTGCCTATACATGGTAAGTTACAGGTAATGTGATGTGTGTGTCATCCATTTTACTGTGTGTGCAAGTCAGAGAGAGGTCTCAGTCCCTGGGTCCCTACAGTGTCAGTGTGTGTGCTATGCATTGCCTCTTTGTCAAGGCCTGGGCATACTGGGCATGCCTCCATCTGCCTACAGGAGCAGGCTCAGGGGCTTCCTCTTCTGAGTCCCTCTGTGCCTGTGGGGACCTTGGGAATGGTGGTGGGCTGTGTGGCCCTTCCCCATGCTGTTCCTGCTGCAGCTGTTTCTGCAGTATCATATTGTGTAGCATGATACATACTATGAACATGTGTACTGCAAGGCTCCAGCAGATTTGTCAAGGAAGAGGAACCATGACTTGAGCATCCCAAACACACACTCTGTAATAATCCTGGTTTGTGCATGGCCTCATTATGGCATTCTTGAGTGGGTGTGTGTGCATTTTTGATAGGTGTCATCATCCAGGACTCCACTGCATAGCCAGCATCCCCCACCAGATGGCCATACGGAAAGTCCCCACTGGCAAATGCCTGGTACAGCTGTGACAAATGCCAGATGTGGGAGTTGTGATAGCTTCCAGAGCTGCCAGTACACACATTCATGATAATGCCCTGGGCATTGCACATGACCTGGCAGTTGATGGAGGGGAAGCCCTGGCGGTTCATATAGACCCTACCCTGTTCTCCGGGTGGTGCTTTGATGTGGACGTGCGTGTGGTCTATTGCACCCAGTACCTCCGGGAATTCTACTACATGGTGGAAGAGACGCATATTGCTGGTCCTCTCCTCACAGGTGTTGGTGAAGTAAATGTGCTCACCGGCATGTAGTAGGATGGCATCCAGGAACTGATAGTGTACCCTGGATGCGAACGTCTGTAAAACCTCCATGATGTCCCCAGTAGGTCTTGGAAAGTACCTGTAGCTAGTATTCTTAAGGCTACACATACCTTGGTATCCACTGAGATGGGTTCCACTCTGTTGGCTCTGAGTCTTAGTTTGAGTTGAGGCCGCCACAGCTCGATGATTTGCTGAAGTATGTCTCTGTCCACCCTGTAGCCGCTCTACTATCACTAGATTATGTAGCCCCAGGTAAGTTATCCTGGGTCAGAACACTTTTCTCCTCCTCCTCCTCAGTCTGTTGCGGTTGTCAGCATTATCCTCCTCACCTCCCTCAGCCTCTATCACATACTGATGGATCAAAGCAATGGCAGCCCCTAACATGTTTTCATTTAAAATTCTCCTGCATGTGTACACCAATGGTGCAGAGTTTGTGGGAAGAAAACAGACTGTAAGGTGTTTGCATAGTTTATACTGTTGTGCTGCAGATGCTGCCTGTATGATTGGCTGACTATGATGCATTCCACCTGCCAGCTATGTTATTTGTACTTGATTGCTGTTATTCTGCTATTTCCCTTTTTTTTTCCTTCCCATTTCCACCCATTTTAAGCCCTGAGGCGTGCTGTGCAAACCCCATGCCCAAATGTAAACAGTCCTGCTATTTCCTGTTTTTTTTTTAGACCCTGGTGAGCATTGCATAAACCTGTTTAGCTATGGCAAACAATGAGAAATGACCCTCCCCTGGACATGAACATGCTCTTCATTTCATGGAATAAGTCAATAAAGCTTCAGACACACCCCCTTGCTTAGCTGTGCTTAGCTAAGCTCGCCTGGTAGCCATGGAGCTCCAATGTGCTTACACCAAGCATGACACACCCCATTTTCATGTCTGCTGCTCCTCCTGCTTACACCACTGCCTTATAGCACCTACAAGGTTAGGTGCAGTTTGGCCTTTTGCTTCTTTTTGTGATTCAGTAAATTTCCCTCATTAACATACCCCACTGCCTTAGTCTCTAGTTACAGCACTACCCCAGGCCTTTCCCCTTAGCAACCACTGTTCCCTGCTATTGTGTTGATTATGCATGCCATAGACTATAATGGCAGAATGCAGATTTTACTTAAAATTGCCTTTTCATTTTTTTTTTATTTTTGGCACGATCCCATTTGCTTGCCACTGCCCTATTCTTAAAAGCCAAGATCAGCCCCAAAAAAATAGCTTTTATTTTTATAATTTTCCAACACTTTTCCATGCCAATGGCCATTTAATTGGCCATTGGCATGCCTAAGGATTAGAATACATGCTTTAGTTTGAGCTGTCATGCCTCCATTTTGATTTTTGCAGAAATGTATTCGGCTAGTAGCTGCATACATTTCTGCATGCTACACTATTCTACCATAGATGCTACCTGCTTACTGTATCACTAATTGACCTCATTTGCAAGGTTTTCAACAGCAAATGTGGCCAGTAGCATAATCTAATCATGTCCATGGCAAAAAAGTGTTGCCAGACTTGTGCACGTCCCCAGGCTTATTTACTGGATTGCTCAGTAGCCATATTCTGTGCAGGAACAGCTAGACTATTCCTGCACTGAAAAAATTCATTTACTGAATCCTGGGTACACCTTTATTTAATTTGCTTTTAACTACTTGATATAACAAGAAGTGACCTAGACATTGGGTTTCTGATGAAATTCTGGTGTTGGAGCAACAGGGCTCAATCTTTTTTATAGAATAAAGTGCCTGATTTTAAAAATACTGTTCTTGGGCTTTACATTTATTATCATTCTTTTGGACTTACTGTTGCTTCTGTGATGTTTCATGGTGCTTGACAGTGTGGTGACAGGTATATTTAGTTAAGTCCTCTGTTTTCATTTTTGATTTATTCAAAGTTAAGTGCTTTCATCCAGAAGTTAATCATGAACTTCATCAGAACTAAAGAAATTATGCGACTCACTCATTTAAATATGAAAATGGCAGGAAAGGGAATTTTATGAAAGTAACATAAATTTAACAATTTTAAAATAGATTTAAATTATTATAAAATGCATGTATATAAAACATTTTAATATCTAGCATTTAAACAAGTGTGTCATATATACATATGTTATTTATGAGCCCTCAGATTAAAATTAAATTCCAAATACTCAATTGGTCAAACACCAAAATGTTGTAAAATTCAAGCCCAGAAAAAAAAATAATTCATTGAGTATAATTAAAGCTTGACAGCCCTTACTTTTAAAACAGAACTAACTGAAAACATCATTAATTCCTTGGGCATTATGTGAATTCAAACAGAAAAGCCACAACAACTCCTTATGTTCCAAAAAGGTTCCCCAAGCACCCTCTCTAGGATTTGGTGCAACTCTTTGCAATATACCAAAATATTGTTTAAAACATCTCAGGCTGAGGAATATTTATTCAAAGAGTTTTTTATCATTACCCATGCTAACATCATATAAATATTCTTAAATTCTCTTTTTGAGGGGAGTTCAGTCTTACCTACGTAAAAAGCTGGATAAGTACAACATTCAACTAACTAAAAAAAAAATAGTAATACAATTATTGTACTGAAAATGTACAGTCCTTTTAAATATGTTTTCCAAGGTCAATCTGTCTACACCAATTATATAAAAAGATTGGCTACAGAATTTCTACGTCTGGGTTCCTTTTCCTATGTCATTAAAAGTCACACCTGTCCTTTCAGGTATATATATATATATATATATATATATATATATATATATATGGGTCCCCTACTACTTACCGAAACGCCGATTCGCCGACACCCGGAAGAGGAACGCGAAAGGACCGACAACGCAGTTGACTGACACGCTGGAATCCCGACAGCCGGAAGACCGACAAGGGGAATGTGTAAGCGCGACCTGGTAAGTATGCGATAGTGAGGGATTTAGGAGTAGGGAGCGGACAGGTAAGTGTGCAATAGTGAGGGATGTAGGGTTAGGGTGTGTGATAGGTGAGTGTGCGGTAGTGTCGGAGCTTGTGGTTAGGGGTGGGTAAGTGAGTTAGGGTTAGGGTGCAGGTAGGAAGAGTGTGCGGTAGTGTCGGAGCTTGGGGTTAGGGGTGGGTAAGTGAGTTAGGGTTAGGGTGCAGGTAGGGAGAGTGTGCGGTAGTGTCGGAGCTTGGGGTTAGGGGTGGGTAAGTGAGTTAGGGTTAGGGTGCAGGTAGGGAGAGTGTGCGGTAGTGTCGGACCTTAGGGTTAGGGTTTGGGTTAGGGCTAGTGGATATGTCCTGTAGTGTACTGTGTTGTTTACGTAGTGTGTCGGTGTTATGGTGTTCGGTGTTTTGCGTTGTCGGTACTTTTGTTGTCGGTCGTTTGGTGTCGGTGATTTCTGTGTGTAATCATGCTTTCCGGTAAATAGTAGGGGACCCATATATATATATATACATATATATATATATATATATATATATATATCTATATATATATATATATATATATATATATATATATATAGATATATATATATATATATATATATATATATATATATATATATATATATATATATATATATATATATATATATATATATGGGTCTACCTGATAACACCGACACGCCAAAACACTGACAACGAAATAACCAACACGACAAAACCGAAAAAAAAAGAAAGTTCAAAAACATGAAACTTCACATGCCCGACAAACCACAATCCTGACAATCAACAAAACAAATACCTTTCCCAAAAAACACACACAAAACACAAGCACACCAAAAACCTTACAATCCTACACTAAACCTTACATACACAACTATCTATGCACTAACTTTAAGCCAAACTCTAACCCTAAGGTCCGTCACTATCGCACACTTACCTTACCCGCACCCTAACCCTAACTCAATTAATCCGCCCCTAACTCTGTCACTATCGCAAACTTTCCTTACCCGCACCCTAACCCTAACTCACTTAACCCGCCCCTAAACCTAAAGTCCGTCACTATCTCACACTTACCTGACCCGCACCCTACCCTAACATCCGTCACTATCACACACTTACCTTATCCACACCCTGATCCTAACGTCCATCCCTATCGCACACTTACCTTTACATGTCGGTGTTCTCAGTGTCGGGATTCTCAACTGTCGATCTTCTCCGTTGTCGATCTTCCAGTGTCGGTGTTGTCATCGTTGGCGTTTAGAGATTTCGGCATTTTCAGGTAGACCCATATATATATATATATATATATATATATATATATATATATATATATATATATATGGGAGCCGTTCATTTGTTTCAACTTTCAAATGTTCGAAACTCATATAGCCGACACCATATGAGCAAACGTTTGAAAGGCCGACAAATGATAGCGGAGATCCCGCTACAGTGCGGGACTGGGAGATTCCCCTTTCCTGCACTGTAGTGCGATCTCAGAGTGAGAATATTTAAGTAGTAGGGGTGTGGGGGGTGCGGGGGGGCTTGCCCCTCTGCATAACACAGTTTTATTGTGTTTATAGGTAGGTAAATGGTGCTATTTCAGGATGTCAGACTTTCAGAATGTCGATCATATGGTGTTGGCCATATGAAAGTCGGCATTCTGAATGGTCAACATTCTGAGGTAGACCTATATATATATATATATATATATATATATATATATATATTTTTTTTTTTTTTTTACTTTTTATTGCATTTTAAACATACAAGAAATAAATTTACAATACAAAACAAACAACTAAAAACACATAGAACTACATACAGAGTTCACACCATTTTTTTTTTTCATTAAACAAAACTATTAAAACTTTTCCAGCAGATCTCTAAGTTTTTGCCAAGATGCCTGTTTATGCATCATATCTAATCTTCGGTTATACATAGTTTGTAATTCCTTCTTGCACACACTTTTTTGCTAAGCAAATAAATTTGGAAAAAGAGAGGATATTTTTGCTTTACCAGTCCATTGTGATGACCTTCCTGGTGATAGCCAGAATGGACCAAAGGAGAGACACTTAGGTTTATAGATTTGTACTAGGCTAGCTGCCCTTGTGGGCCATTTTGTGCCTAGCCAGTTACCCAATGTGAGAATCAAACCTTGCACCTTGTGTCTGCAAAGTGAATGCCTTAACCATTATGCCGACCTCCCACCCTACTACCATACCACTTGAGTTTTTGGTATGGAATCTGGAAATGGAACATTAAGCAATATCAAATAGTTTGTAATAGTGCAATAGTCTGACCATAAAGCTTTGACAAAGCTTCTAAATTCTGTCCAAAATGAGATAATCATTTGACACTCTATAAACATGTGAAGCTAATCTGCCTCTAAACTTTAATCACACCTCCAACATTTAAATGTTCTTTCTTATAAATCAGGGCTACTTTATGTAGTGTTAAAAACTTCTATGCAAAAACTTTCAAGTAAAAATTCTCCAACAGAGTGAGGAGGTGGTGTTACTTATAGACATCAAATATAATTATTTATTAGTTTCTGAGAAAGTTTCATTGGTACTTACGTATTATCGCAACCAGATTTTCGCGGTTGCGACTTTCGCTTATTTCGGTAGAAACGAGGCCATGAAACAGTGTAAAGTGGCATTCAGAGTGTGTATTGCTGGGGAATAACTTCGGATTACCTTTGGGAACAAAAACAGTGGAGAAAGCCCTCTTCCTGTTTTTTGCATGCTTGCATTGTCATGCTCGCTGTCGGTGTGATGGACGGATTGCTTTCACTGTCAGGAAATAATCCTTCAGAGAAGGCAAACACAGACATAGTAGTGATGGTTTTAGTGACATTTATTTTTTTAACAATTTGTAAATACAATAATGGTTAAAAGTAAGCAAGTGTGGTTAAACAATTTCTCAGTGTCTGTGTTTTACTTCTCTAAAGAATTTCTTCTGCAGGTTCAAAATGAGACAAACGATAGTATGATAGCTGCCATGAAAAGTATAGCGTGCCTGTGTAATGCACACAAAAAAAAACAGGAAGATGGTTTTCTCCACTGTATCTGTTCCCAAAGGTAATCTGAAGTTATTCCCCAGCAAAACACACTCTGAACACCACTTTACAGTAAATGCAAACTTTTGGGGCACTACTACACATTTACAAAGACAGTTTCAATTGCTTCATGTACTCCTATCTGTGGTGGTATGCGTATTTTGCAACCATGAAAATCTAGTTGCTATAATACGTAAGTACCATAACATTATTAATTTTAGTTGAATAATCCCAATAAGACAAATCAAATACCACAAATTCTGTTCTGGAAATCCTATTAATTATTGATAAATAAGATCTGTTTTTGATCCCATCACTAGATTTAAAAAAAACAAACCCATAACAAAAATTCAGGTTCATATAATTTTTTCAGGTTATCCTGTTTTATATGCAGAAATAGGACATTCACCCAACAAGTCAATACTGCTTCATTGGATTTAAAAATATTCCAATTATTAATACTAATACTCCTGATGTTTTTATTTAATACTAATCCTCCTGATGGTTTTTTTTAACATTTGTTTACTGGGAAAGTCCAGCTTGGAGTGAAGTCAATTTTCAGCAGAGGCCCAGGGCGAAATGCTCCAAATGCATGTCTTTGCAACATGGGAGGAATCCACACAGATGCAGGGAGAACATGCAGACACTGCACAGAAGGCATCCCAGCTGAGAATCGAACCAGAAAACCTCTTGCTGTGAAGCGGCAATGCAACTGCTGCACCACTGCACTGTCCGGATGTTGTTTGAACTTTCACTGTACTATAAAATGACTATTCTCTCATATGAGCATTTAACAAAATCATCAACTATAACCTCTAGGGGTGAACCTGGGGGATTTTTAAGTTTAATAGAGCCAATAAGTGATGAATACTGAGTGATTCTATATCCAGCCACATATTTGATCATCTCATCCACTAATTCATACGGTAAATCCAAGTAACTAGTGGACAAATGTGCTAACTTTGAATAAATACTTTATGTATCCTTCAAGGCCCCTGAGTCAGAGGAAACCACAACCCAAGCTGCGGAAGCCCTTACAAATGCCTTCTATGAACACCTCCAGGACTGCATGGATCAGGCAATCCCAAATAAAACCAAGACTCTTTCCACAAAGGGCAAACGTCCAGTCTGGTGGACCCCAGCCATTAACAAACTTTACAATAAGAGGAGAAAGCTATTACATGATAGAACAAAATCCATAAAAGGGAAGTCACCCCTGATCATTATTAGTAAAAAATACGAGCACTCATAAAATCAACTAAGGCCAATTTTGAGAGAAAAATTGCCATGGATTCAAAGGACAATCATAAGGCCTTTTTCAGCTATGTTAGGAACCTGGGTGGAAACTCACAGATATGCTCAGAATTAGTCCAAAATGATACAAAAATCACTGAACCCACAGACATTGCCAACATACTGGCAGACAGGTTCAGTGCAAACTTCACCCCTCTCCCCTAAAGGAGAGATAACTATCCCAGCCGAGTGTAGCCTCCCGGACATCTCAAATGCGCAGGTGAAAGCTGCTCTCTCTAAAGCTAAAAACACAGCATCAATGGGACCGGATGGTGTCCCCGGCTGTGTGCTACACGAGCTAAATGAGGAATTAAACCCGCAAATAAGGCAGCTGTTTAATCTCAGCCTTACCACAGGATACGTGCCCAAGGAGTGGCGTACGGCAACTGTGGTCCCACTCCACAAAGGTGGCGCCTCTACGGACCCTGGTAATTACCGCCCCATAAGCTTAACAAGTCTAGTCTGCAAAGCTATGGAGAGGATCATAATGGAGCTCATAAACAAAGATATAGGGGACTTGCAGACATTGGACCCGACCCAGTTTGGCTTTGTCAAGGGAAGATCATGCCTTTTGAACTTGGTCGACTTCTTGAAATAGTCACCAAGGCCATTGATGAGGGAAAGGCAGTCCATACAGCCTACCTTGACCTTGCAAAGGCTTTCGACACAATACCCCACTCGGTATTGTAGAAAAACTTACCAGCTTAAATGTAAACCCATATGTCACAAGATGGGTTGCAAACTGGCTTAAGGACAGAACCCACAGGGTTAGAGTTGCTGGCGCTGTGTCAGACTCCAAGCCGGTCACAAGTGGTGTCCCACAGGGCTCGGTCCTTGGCCCCTATTGTTTGGCATCTACTTCTCAGAAGTACAGGCCAACATGGGAGGACTTTGGCTGACAAAGTTTGCAGATGACTGCAAACTGGGCCATAGTGGAAAGTGCATCGGACACTGATATCCTTCAGAAGGGACTCACGGAAACAGATAGCTGGTGCCAGAGCCATGGCCTGAAGTTAAACGCCAAAAATGTATAGTCATACCCTTCGGGAAAAACAAGGTAACCCCAAGCTACCATATAGGTGGCAATCCACTAAGCACAGAAGAGGTTATCAGGGACCTGGGGACCCAGGTTGACAGTGGCCTTTCTTTTGACACTCACATTGCTAAAGTGGTTAGAAAGACCTTCTACATTGCCCACCTGATCATGAAGGGATTCACATCCAGATCTAGTGAGGTCATTGTTCCCTGTACTCTTCACTTATCAGACCAATGATCGAGTACAATGCCCCATTCGGGATGTATCTCACCCGACATCTGCAGCAATTGGAGAGACCCCAAAAGTTCCTCACCAAAAGGATAAAGGGACTCCAAAATCTGTCATATGCTGCCAGATTGAAGAAACTCCAGCTCTATTCAGTCGCATACCGCCTGCTCAGAGGTGACATGTGCCTGACATCCAAGGCCATGCCCAACCCGGAATTAATGGACATGCACCACCTCAAAAAATCCAAATCCACCAAAACCACTAGAGCAAGCGACTTAAACCTTAGCACGGATATAAATAGGACGTGCTGGAGGGATAGATTTATCACTCAGAGACTCCCTATGCTGTGGAATAAAATCCCGGTCCATGTGAGGCAGAGCACCTCGCTGACTCTGTTCAAGAGAAATCTAGACCTGTGGATGGGAGATCGTAGGTTTACCCCGGGAATCATCTCTGGGTCACTGCTGGACAGAGGCACAACAAACTAATGGGCACAGTATTTTTTCATATAAGGGGTGGCGTAAGCCACAATAATTTGGGCTAGGCTTATAAATGCCTTAGGGCAGATAGCCTAGTATAAACCTATGAACCTATGAACCTATGTTGGTAGTCTACGTTGTTTGGAATTAGTGATTGAACTCCTTTCTTTCTCAAACTGGAAATTCCTTAGTTAACATAAGAGTACCCACATTTAAACTGGAACTTGTTGCCATGTTTTCTTTTCTTTTTTTTCAGGCTACATACATAATAAACCAAACCTTTCTCTTATAAGTTTGTAGTCAAAGTCACATGCCTAAATAAATAAAGGCTTAGTATTTCATAGACTGAAAAAATCTTTTTAATGTAATAGTAGTGAGTGCTAGATTATGCAAAAAGCCTGATAAATACTGCAAAATGTTTAAATGAAAATTTGGTAAAAATGGGCTCAGAAAGTTAATGCAACTGAGAAATACACTGAACTATTTAAACAAATATTAGACAAGGGAACTGATTCAGAAGAAATGTGAAGTGATACAAAATCTATACAAGAGAGATATTCTGTCAAGAATTGTATTTCTTTCTTAGTTTGAAAAATATCCTCTTGAATCCTAATCAATGAAGACAGAATGAACACACATTGGCAAAAGTGTTTATTGTTTATCCCACATTTTGTGGACTCAGAGGTAGTTATATTATTTAGGGATGCAGAGGGTTAAACTACTGCATGGGAGATTTGGGGTCTTTAACTATCCTGATATTTTTTATCACAAGCACATTTGATGTATCAATCTCTACTGATTGTATTTCAGCAGAATAGTTCTCAAATTAAAGAAATATATTTATTAAGAACCGTATAATGTGACCAAACAAAACCCCAAAATCAGATGGGTTACCCAGATGTGGCAGGAGTGAAAATGAAAATAGAAATAGTTACAGTCAGTTATTTTTGTTGTTCACTATATAAATGTTGTTAGATGTGGCAAAAGATTAATAAGTGTACATAGTGGTGCAGCAGTAGCGTTGTTGCCTCACAGCAAGAGGTTCTCCCATTCGATTCTCGGCTGGAGTGCGGGGAGTGCCTTCTGTGTGGAGTCTGCATGTCCTCCCCGCGGTTGGGTGGCGTTCAAAAGGCATGCGTAAGGGCATGCCTTTGTTGAAGGTTGGACGTCGAGCTGGCACCTCAGCATTCGTGAAAATCTACTGCCAATCCTTAGTGGGCCAGAGTTCCGCTGTGACGACCCCTAACCGGGAAAAGCCGAAAGACAAACAACAACAACTAAATAGAAAGTGTCCCTTGAGGGTGAAATCTGACACCATTAACACATTATGATAGAATACATATGCTAGACTTGTATTTCTATAAAAAAGATGGGCCACTATTGCTTAAAAGGAAATGTATACAGCAAATTACTTGAGCTAGTAGTTTATTAAGCCACTGAATATGGTATCTAGGTACAGCAAAATCACAGCAAAGATGTCACTTTAGTTATAAGCAAATATAAACTGAGTTTTATGGAAAGGAATGGGGAACCTGGACATTACAAGAGCCACAAATAAGCTAGCTAATAATTCAAGGCCCAGGCTCTAGAGTACTCATCCAGAAACATATGCACACAAACATTAAGACAAACTAAAGTAAGAGAAGTCAGAATATGCTGCACTAACATGTGTGATGGAATGCAGCCATGCTCGTATTTCCTGTAGTAAAGAAAGGCATGCTTGGAGATTTTTTTCCACCAGCCAGTGAGCCTCAATGGGTCTTTTATCACTCTTGTAGAACATTCATTCTCTGAAGGCAAAAACAAGACTCATTAGTTCCCTAGCATGAGTATAAGCACTATGGCTCCTTCATTATCACAGCAGCATGAAAATCCTATCAGCCCATTTGTTCACAGGAGGTAAGGGCTGTGTGAAGGGAGATACTAGACAATCAATAAGTTGGATGCCTCCTAAGACCTAACCCACTCTGTAATTACTTCCTCCTACCAGGATGTGCAAACCAGCATCAGCAACTAATTCTCATCCTTCCTGTGAACTGAGCCAATAATCCAATATGGGTCATCTTGGGCATAGTCAGGGCTTTATGCTTCTGTGCAATAAGGCCAGGCTAAGCAGGAGATGTTAGCTAACCTAGTGTTACTTACCCAGAGGTATTCAGTATCATGAATTTGAGACATTCTTGCATATCTTACAGGAAAATATTTTACAAAGACTGATGTAATATAAGCAAACCTGAAGACAGTGATAGAAAAATCATTCAGGTATCTTTGCCCATTAAAACACACAAAGGATACCATTGATAAAATAGACTTGTTTAATAGTATCTGCTCCAGCCATTTCACAGAGAACAAGTACTTCCAGAAATGGATAGGATAAAAAAGGCATCAACTGAAGTTCTGAGGACGAAAATTGCAACCCTTTGAATAGTAGAAGTATGCATAGGAATATAAGAAATATGCTAAATCTATGGCTATAGTACTGCAAAATATTATCTCTACACAAAGGTGCAAAGATCTTAGAGGTAGTGTTTAATTAACATGGGTGTTGGGGATTCAGTATCCCATTATGAGAGGTGCAAATGTTTTAAAGTCAAATAGTGTGTTTTACAATTCTCTTTTCTTCAGTTTTAATTGCAGTTTTTTTTTTGGGGGGGAGGGATATCAGAACTAGCTTTATTGGGTCTTGCACTTCCAGTTGTGAGGTTCTAAAAAACATGGGTTTTGAGTTAACTGAAAGAAATTTTATTTTTCAAAAAGGAACTGTGCTGTTCTTACTGTGGGTATGTGACTGATAAAGATGGGCTGCAACAATTATGAGACAATATGGAGCTTCTGCTAATGTAACCAAGCCTTAGAATGTGTTACAGGTAAAGTCATGCTTAGAACTGGTGAGTTACTGTCAGACATCTCAAAATGTCTACATCCACCGAATGCATTATTACAAGGTAAGTCTACACAGGACAAGACAGAGATGTGCAAATGTGCCTTTTTTGGCAACCATGGCAGAGACTAACAGTCTCATGGTTTCTCTGTTAGACTGACGTGACACATTACCTTTTTTAACAATAAGGACATGACACTACTGTCAAAAATCTGTTTATTATTGTTTCATCTGCTAAAACAGAATCATAATAACAGAATTTTAATACAGTTTTGTACTAGCATTCCCAATGTATCATACAGATATTTGGATGACTATATTCTAAAAGATGAATCAATATCCATTTAACATGAACAAAGCAGAGTTGCTGAGGTGAACTAAGCATGTCTAACATACTTTCATACTAGTTTTTTATGGCTGTCATGCACATGTGATCTTGTCTATATGACTGATTAACTATAGCAATCCAGTTATAATGAATACACCTTCATATTAACATCTTAAATGTTATGCATAACATGGCAGTCTGGATAAGAGCATGCCATATGATGGCAAGAGTTAATAACATGGAATGAAAGAACTGGTGATATCTGGAAATACCCCATCACAACACTTATCTCTCGTAATCATTTCTTTAACACATGCACAATCCTGAATCTCCAAAGCTCAGTTTGTGAGAAAAGCTGAATACCTCCATGTTATCCTTAGAAAAGGCTTTTTCATCTAAATGAAATTCATTATCTTTACCAGTGCAAACTAACCTGTTTTCTTATAAATTACCACATACGGTATAATCACTGAATAACTTCAGTGACATCCACTTTTAACAGCTGAACATTAGAGTACCAATGGAATGCCTCAAATTGGAAAAGTCACAAGTTAGCCAAAGAGTGATAGCACATCTGTTGAAGCCAGCTTTAGCTTGAGCTGTTTTATCAGATATTGCCTTCACAGGTAAGTTGGGGGTAGATGAGATGTATCCATAAACGTGATTTGCAAA
Source organism: Protopterus annectens (assembly GCF_019279795.1). Classification (NCBI taxonomy): domain Eukaryota; kingdom Metazoa; phylum Chordata; order Ceratodontiformes; family Protopteridae; genus Protopterus; species Protopterus annectens. The sequence continues at coordinate 670,973,958 of NC_056744.1, forward strand.
TCATTGGACTCCTCATTTGTTATGAAGCACTGTAATCCCCAACAATTTGTTGTTATAAGGAGGGCACTACAGGCAAAATTAAAAAAATGGGTTTGCTTTCATTTTCTCTGCAGAACAAAATTTAGGCAAATAACAAACTTTGATGGCAGCAAACGATTATGTATGATATTTTAGTAGTTTAAAAAATGTACAACCACTGAGAATAAATCAGTATAAACCCCAGTCAGAGTACCTGATTTGTTAATTTGTGACACAAGTACTGTATCTATCAATAGAAGTAGAGGTAATGGGATAAAAGATATGATTTACTGTGCAATGTATAAAGTATGGATCATTATATTCCATACTTTAATACTGGAAACATGTATGTGTTGAGAGGTAGCCTACAGTCTCTATATGGACGACAGTATCTTGTTTCATTGCATATATTTTCTGATCTGTTCGTACTGGGTGATCCCATGTGATATGAACTTTATCACTGTCAATAACGGTTCGCACTTCATGATTCCAGTGCTTGTCAGCTACTTTAATATTGAAGAGTTTACAAAATCCCTAGTGCAACAGGCTTGTGACATTACTGCACCTTTCATTATACAGACCCTCAGCCATGAGTGTATCACACCCGGCAATGAGATGTGCAACTGTTTCCTGTTCTTTTTTACAGAAGCTGCATTTGTCTGTTTCTCCAAAATGCTTCTATTGACACTGTAAAATGATGTGTATGTAGCCCAGTACCTTGGGCTGCTATTATTTTCAATTATTATTTTCAATGTACATTCCTCACTGTTATGTTAAACATAGCCATTATTTCTTATTATCTGTACTTATTTTCCTAATTATGACCAGTAAGACTGTCCATGCCAAGGAAGCTACATTCAATTTCTTTGTTTTCATTAATGGTCATGAAGTACTTTAATGCCATATGACTTAAATACAAAGTTAAGTTATTCCCTCAGTATAGTATCACAGATACTAGTACTGATACTCATCCCTTGACTGTTATGCAAGGTCATCATAGCACTATTGTACCCAGTCTATTTGGAGTTAGACCACTGTGTGTGTGTGTGTGTGTGTGTGTGTGTGTGTGTGTGTGTGTGTGTGTGTGTGTGTGTCTCCATATATATATATATATATATATATATATATATATATATATATATATATATATATATATATACATATATATTTATATGGGACCTCTTCAGAAGCTCAAGTTTACAGAAACTCGAAATTCATATTGTCAAGATGATATGACTGAGTTTCCGAAAATTCAAAACTTTTGAATGGAGATTGTGGAACATTGAGCATCAGGGAATTTACCCTTTTCCCCATTGTTGTGCGATCTCAGAGTATATATATATATATATATATATATATATATAAAATATTCAGCGGGTGAAGGGGAACTTCCCCACCTGAAAAAACATAGAGAAAAAGAAGATTTGTTGGGGGGGGGGGGCTTAAAGTTCAAGCTTTCAGAAACTCAATCATATTGCCTCTACAATATGAATTCTGAGTTTTTGAAAACTGAAGCTTCTGACATAGACCCATATGCATGTATATATAGATAGATAGATAGATAGATAGATAGATAGATAGATAGATAGATACAACTGCAAGTAACTGTCACTCATTTTCTTTTTTAAGCTGCTGTTTGACCTACAAATGATTCAATTGTTGACAGGACTAAAGCTACCCATACCTAGAAGCACTATGTGATTCACTTATGTTTCATTTCTAGACATCATGTCATACCCTACAAGTCTTTCATAAAATTTTTCATTTACTCAAAAGGAAAATTGGTTAACCAACGCAAATATATATTGTGTTAAAAACATGTTTGTTTATAGAGAAGAATAAAGCACTCAGTGCAATCTGGGTAACCAAAGCTAGACAGGCATCTCAAATACTCGCAAGAGCTGGCATAGAAGTTGTGAAGAATAATGAAGTAATGCCTTTCTTGACAAGGGCTGCAGAATCAACCGCCTGTTTAAAGGCATGCCACTTTTGGAAATCTTGGTGGTGAACAGTGTGCAGAAGGTTGGCCAGGCTAGGCATGTGGGTGAGTTTGGATAAGTATTGCTACATAGGTGTGGGGGTAGTGAGGCTCCTACTCAATACCTTAGAAAAAACTTGAACTATATAGGGGCATCAGCGGTAGGACTTTACAATAGGTGTGTCATTCCCATCTTTTTTATGGCTATGGTGGCTCCAGAGTTCTCTTCCTTTAATGTCTATCACTTTGCAGTCTCAGGAGTATCTGTTAACTTTATCTGGCAGGAAAAATATGGACTAAAGATTTCTTCATGGGTAAATAAGGGGGATACTGTTCCTCCACAGAAAACAGTACCTATCCAGAGGAATACCCCTGGGTTGCCAAAAAAGACACCTGGGTTCATAATTATAACAGGAATCATGGGGATGATCTTTGCAAAAACCAGAAGATACCATACCACAAGCCATACCACACAATTTCCAGTCATTTCAGTTTCAAAGACTAGCAATCATAATAAGTAGAAGATACATCTGCTTGTTGAAAGACACACCACACTGTAATATATGTTTCCAAGACACATCACATGCTTTCAGGAATTGAGATGATGACTTAAACTGTATGTTATGTAATGTCTAGTGAAGAGTAAGCTCAGCCTAAGGATTTCACTGATTTATCAACCATCTGCAACTTCTGAGCAGAGCACCATCCTGCACATCAACATTATCATGCCTTCATCAACAACAGTGTCACAATGTTAGCCTAGTGCACATTATAAAACTTCAATGAGATGAAGCCATCTATCAGACCCTACTTAAACCGGTAACTCATTGAGATGAAACCATCTATCAGACCCTACTTAAACCGGTAATACAGAACTCATTCACCAACCTAAATGGTGCAGACACTAGACCAAGTCAGCAGCATGGCAAGCACACCATTCTGGACTAGTAATGTATCAACATACCTGAGTGATGCGTTTTCACAACTCACCACTCCTAAATGACTGCTGCAGACTGTCTACCACCTCCACAGCCGCATTACTAAAGAATAGTGTTATAATAACAAAGGGCTTTCAAAGTTCAGGTGCAGAGTCAGGTATGGAATGTTCATGCTGCCACTATTTTGTCAAATGTTACTGATTAATCAGCTGTAATCTAACGTTAATATTCTCCTGCTTCACCATAGTCACTTTTACAGAGTAATAAGGACTAAAGGGGCACCCATCTTCCAGATTGCTGAAATTTATAATGTATTCCTCATTGCAAAGACAGCTTTGAAGAGCAACAAATACAGCAATAAAACTGAATACTATGAATAGGTCTGATAACTCAGAAAGAAAAAAAAATGCTATAACAAAGAAAATACCCACTACAATATACAGAGACAGATGCGGGGTATCCCATAGAAAATCTGGGCTGAAATTCACTCAGAAAGTATTTCTGCAAAAAAAAAAAGTTATAAAAAAGCTAAGACCCAGTACAAGATACAAAGATGGATGAGAGGTATCCCATAGAAAATCTGGGCTGAAATTAACACTCTCCTTGGCAAGTGTAAGCAGAAGGTTGCATCCACTATCATATCTGATAGAGTGCAAGTTACAAATTTTAAAAGCATGGCTAATCATCAGCACACTTTTTTCTGCTAGCAAGTGCTTGCCTCTGAAGACTGAAATAACTGCCAATATGACATATCAGCTCAGCATATTTGTGGCTCCAGATTATGCATTCAGACCTTTGAAGTCCCTTACGTAAAGTAAATAAATTATATTTGTGAAAGACAAATCAAGGTGAAATGGATGCATCACTATTTCTTGACCGATCCATAGCATATGATATAATTTCCCATCCCATATTAATATTTAGGCTCTGGGAATTGGGCATGACAAATAATACAGTTGATGGGTTTAAATTTTACTTTAGCCACTGAATACTGCGTATACGCTGGTTGGACGAGCTGTCAAATGCTCAGCAAATAGCTCTTGATGTGCCACAATGTTCAGTATTAAATCCTTTATTCTTTAATATGTTTATAAATGGAGTGCACGCAGTATTTCTCCTAGCAAATAAAATGCAATATGCAGACAACTCAACATTAATATGTGCAGCCTCTTTAGTCACACAGCTCTAAGATGACCTACACTATTATTTTACAAAAACTGAAAACTAACTAGTGCAACCTAAATTCATCTTAACCTAAGAAAACTATGTTACTAGTATTTTCACCTCCAACTCACCAGTCAAATTACTACAACTTAAAATATCATCAGTCAAAAAATGCTAGAATTGATCTAGTATAAAACATAAAAGTATTGGGCATAATAATTGGTCCTGGGTTAAAATTTGATCAGCATATCCAAAATGCTGTTCAAAAACACCTTTAACCTATGACTTCTTTATGAAGTCAAACCTTTTGAATCAGATCATACACATAAGACCATAGATCAAGCCTTTTTACTCCCTCCTCTTGTGTATGCCTCTTCAGTTTTAAATGGCCTACAGTCCTCTCAGCTAGCCAGACTGGAGTAATAATATAATGAGATTGCAAAGTTCATAAATCACCACATTAACCGAATGCATCACTGTCTTGTTCTTCAGCTCTGTGACTGCCTGGAGCTATTGAATCGATAGGCTAACATCAAACTAAGACTGCCCACAACATCCTCTATAGCTCAAACAGATGGTTTGCCACCAGCCAATTATTCAACTGGTATTCACCCCACAGAGGACTATAGTCACAAAACTAACACTTACTCAAACTCTAAAAATCTTAATGGTAACTTCCATTCCACTCTGTGTACATTACTAAAGTGTTGAACTCTCAACTGACAAATCTCAGAAATATCTCATCTCATGTACTATTTAAATCCTTCCTGAAAACATACTTGTGAACAACACAATCCTGCACTTGTAACACTCCCATTACGAAGTCGTCTTTATAGGCTAATCATTTTCAATCTATGTTTTAAAATTTCAGTGAAATCATATCTATCAACAAAACAATCAATTCATTTTAACAGCACTATTACAAAGTCCCCTGCTAATGCCAAATCAAGTATCATAAAATCTTTGCAATTTCTCATCTGTTTAAATGTCTCAAGTCAATAACTGTATGGATGAAATAAATATACACCTCATCTACTGTCTGTGCTCTAAAATTTATATGTGACTTTATATATAAACTTCTAAATGATGCTGAATGTTATTTAGACATCCACAACTTCAGCAATATATAAATACTTTACAGTGTATTTAACACGGTAATCAATGGTTATACATGGCCCATTGTTATGCAATATATTTGTATTGTTACTTCATGCTGACTGCCTGTAAAAAAGTTTGTAATGTGGAGTTTTTCTTTGCAGGCCTCCAGTGAAAAGGAACTTTGCCCAGTTGGACATTCCTAGTAATCAATGTGAAACAAATGCAAAAAAAAAAAATGATGGCTGCATAATGAAATTCCTCATTAAAATCAACCTGGTTCTGATGGATCAAAATTTCTTAAGGCTCATGATAACTTTACTGCATTGCCCTGCAGACATTTTATCAATACTTCTCTTAAAATAGGAACAGAGCTTTATCTTTAAAAATGTAAAACCTTTACCAAAACAAAGCTCTGCTTATGGGATAGAATACTTCAGCCCAGCTTTCATTCTTTGTTTTCTAGCCAAGATTCTGAAGAAAGCAGAGTAAAAGAGCCACATAATTTCCTCTGGACACCTCAGTGACCATCAACACAGGTTAAGGAGGGTTCATAGTATACATACATGTACAGCCCTGTTATCCCAAACAGTCAACTTCTTGAGGGCTATGCACAGAACATGACATAACAGGTGTAATTTTTCATGATCTCACTACAGCCTTTGATTCAGTAGAAACTCAGGCATTGCTAGTAAAGATTAACATATATGGTCTTGGTACTGATGAATAGCAATGGTTCACTAGCTTCCTCAAAGACAGACCCTTCCATATCATTACAGGGAATTCAAAGTTTTCCATACAACCTGTAAACCAAAAGGAAATGCAGGGGTCTGTACTTACAAGGCTCTGTTTTCATTTGTTGTAACTCTGTACTTACAGTTAATCACTACAAACACTAAGGCATCAGCTGTGCTGATGACCTGCTATTAAAGGAAGTCCTCAAAGCTCTAAAGAACACAATTACATCCAGAATGACCACTTGTCTTGCTTGTGCACATCAGTCAATGATTAGCTGACCTGAGTCTAAAGTTTAGCCTCACAAACTGAGACTATAATACGTTCAAGGAAGACAGGACCATATGAGGCCCTGAAAAAATTAACTAGAAGAACAAATATTTTCAATCATTTGGGTGTGTAATTTCACTTAGCAATTATGTACATAAAGAAGGCCACTGGAAAAGTCAAGGCTTGCCTGGAAACACACTTACAATGTCTTGCTCACAAAGAATGCTAAGTCCCTTCTAGTGATGAGTGACAGTCTCCTTACCTTAGAATATACTTTATAAGTCTTTGCCTGGATGTCAATCAGGTTATAAGACAAGATTAAAAGGATGGAAAAAAATCTATCAGTTTACCACAGATCACCCACTCGGTGAATAACAACAATGATGCAATTATCCAAACTGGACAAAACACAATTGTTTGTAATATACCTATAAGGTATGAGGTCAGCTCCGCCTGTTCTATCTTTCCTTAAGTTCATACATTCTACATATTAAATTACTCGGTATGCTTGCATTCAGAAAACATGCATACTTCTAAATGTGAAATGCACTATTCTGCATTATTGTGTATAGTTACTGCTGTAGTATGTAAATATTCACTGGTTTGTCAACTTAATTTGTACTCTTTGTGTTTATAAAGCTTTGTAAATTATATTCCTTACAAAATCCAGGTCTCTAGTCCAGGCAATAGTTAAAAAAGTTAATCTAACTTGCTCATCTATTGATTAAGAAATGTAAATAAATGCATAAGTTGCAATGTTAATAACTGCTTATCCATGAATGTATTATATTAGTTACTGAAGCATACTCCCTCATTATGTATCATGTCAGGTATATAGTTAATATTAAATTTTGTTTTTACTTGCTTTCTGATTACTTACTTGAATTTGCATTTTATGGAACAAGGTTGTAGAAGAAAAGGGGCCTCAGGGGTGCATTTCCCTTCCTGTACAAGTAAAAAGAAAATAAATAAATAAAAAGGTTTAACTAAAACAATGCAAACAAAATTGTTTAAGAACTGTTTATGTATAATAATTATAGGTCAAAGTTGGATCTACTGAAACAAGTTGTTTGAAGAACCATAGAGAGTAAGCATTTATCCTATGAATTGTAAACTGTAAAATGTTTTATTACCTGTTATATCTGTAATATTTTAATCTTATGTTAAACATTGTCTCTTTGTAATACTCTGAGGAGCTTTTCTCCCCGGGCCTCCACTGAAAATGGGTCTTTGACCCAGTGGACTTTCCCGGTCAACAAATGCTAATAAATAAATAAATTTTAAGTGCAAGAGAGAGGCCAGAAAGAGGCTTTCCCATAACAAAGTATGTTTTAGTATATTATTAATGGAACTAGACTGTGTGATCTGAGTGGGCAATACACTGATATATAGATTTGTTGTGAGAGGTGACAATGCAGAGATCGAAAGTACTCAAGCTAGCAACATTGTAACACTAACTGCAAGATGACTGGACTTTACTTGAGAGCCAGATGGTCAGAAACACCCCCAGAGAGAAAAGAATGAGCAGAACCTTAGCCATTGATAGATGAATGAATGACCACAGCCATAAGCATTGAAGGATGAACGATCTGGTGCATAACCAGAGAAAGATACTTGCCTAATAAAACTCTGAACCTCCTACCTTCAGAATCAGGGACAAATCCACAAACAAGCAAGGATGAAAGCCCATATCAGGGACATTTAAAAAAAATGATACTGTTATTTTGAGATGTTGACAGATATGAATTAAAATCCATTTTATGAATTAAAAACCTGTAATTGTAATGACTCCCATTATTTAAGTGAAATCCACAACCTTTTTTTTTCATGAAAATTATCAATTTTAGGAGGTGCAGACCAAAATGTTTGCCAAAATCAGGGGCATTACTGAAAATGTGGAATAGTTGATAGTTGTGTTTGGTGCTTCATTATAAGTGGACGAAATTGAATGCACAAAGGATGGGAATCCTCGAAATGCATTTGCCAAAAAAATAAATAAATAACCGAAAAACACCTTTTTAAGTGTTTTTTTTTTTTTTTTGCATCCCATGCACCCCCAATGTGAGACAAGCCTCCAGCACCCCCCAAACTTATATATACAAACCCTATGTTTGCACCAATTGAAGAAGAGAGAAATTCCATTGGAAAGAGCATCACTGCCACTAGAACTCATTGACCATTATTTCCATCAGAGGAACTCCAATCATCAGTAGGTTGAACCTTGGGCAACTGAAGCTCAAGATTTCAGTCCTCATTCACCAGTAGGATAATGGTGTTCATTACCAAGTCCATAAATGAATAGATGACAGTGTGCTCTGATTCTCCAGTGTTTAATTATGTAGATCCTAAGCGCACACTCTCTCAGATAAGGACTTTGTTTAGGAGGTGATTTCAATTCTTTGACCTATCCAGAACACTGACTGAAGCCCAATAGGAACCTACAGATGCTATCCAGAGCTCATGAAGAAGTCAGCTTAGACACCACGCTTTTGAAAAAGGAATATTATTTCAAAGGTGCAAAAACGTAAAATGCGACAAGTAAATTCAAATAAAAGTGGTACCAAACTAAAACACTAATGTCAGCTTATAATGTTAATAAAGTGTGAAAAAAGAAAAGTAACAGTAGTAAAGGATCATTGCACACATGTTACTGTTGTAGAAACAAAATGTTAACTTTCAAAATTCAGGCTTATATACAATACATGCAAAAGAAACACAAATGCATGAGCAAGTGTTTGCTTGTATGTGCCTTTCTTCTGCAACATTCAAACTGCAATAAAATCATAGTTCCATCTCATTCCTGGCTATCATATATTATATCTGCAGATGTGCACAAGTGTGTGAAAAATCTATAGCATTTACTCACAGCCTCATAACCTTGCCTCCTAACCTACATCCCACTTTAACAATGAGCACATATCTCCAAATGCTTTCCCAGTTAAGAAATGACTTACTGTTCTCACGTATTACCCTCTACAATACCATTTGTTGTTTTGAAAGGCATAGGGTTACCACCTGTCCCACTTTGCGAGGGACAGTCCCTCTTTGGGCAGTTGTGTCCTGCAAAAAAAAATTGCAAAAATGGCAAATGTCCTGAGATTTTAGGACAAAATTATTTCCTATATTTTATGTAATAGTTGCATAAAACAGTTATTCTGTATCTGAAACACATAAATAGGTTCATAGGTTCATAGGTAGGTAATAGGCTATCTGCACAAAGGCATTTATAAGCCTAGCCAGAAAGTGTTGGCTTTCACCACCCCCCTTAGATTAGTTCCCTGTGCCTCTGTCCAGAAGAGCCATTGAAGTGATCCCTGGGGTATACTTTCTGTTTCCCATCCACTCATCAAGGTTTCTCTCAAAGAGGGTTAGCGAGGAGCTCTGCCTAATGTAGATTGGAATCCTGTTGCAGAGCATGGGAAGTCTCTGGGACAGGAATCTATCCCTCCAGCATATCCTATTTATTGTTGTGATGAGGTTTAGATCCCTAGAGCGTGTGTCTCAAGGGGATATGGTTTTCTTTAGGTGGAGCATGTCCATCAATTCTGGTTGGACATGGCCTTGTATGTCAGGCAGAAATCACCTCTGAGTAGGCGGTATGCAACCGAGTACAGCTGGAGTTTCTTCAGTCGAGCTGCATAGAGCATCTGTTTGAGGCCAGTGATCCTCTTGGTGAGGTACTTCTGTGGTCTTTTTAGATGTTGCAGGTGTCTTGTAAGGTACATCCCAAATAGGGCATTGTACTCTATGATAGAGCTGATGAGTGATGCGTAGAGGGGCACAACGACCTCCTTTGATCTGGATACAAACCCTTTGGTGATTCGGTGGGCCACATAGAAGGATTTTCTAACCACTTTGTCAATGTGATTACCAAAAGAGAGGTTACTATCTGCTTGGGTCTCTAGATCCCTTATTACATCTTCCGTATTTAGGGGGCTACCACCTATGTGGTAGTTTGTGGGTACTATGTTTTTTCCAACGGGGATGACTATTCACTTTTTGGCATTTAGCTTGAGGCCATGGTTTGACACCAGGTATCTGTCTCAGTGAGGCCCTTTTGGAGGATGTGTGTGCCAGCCAGAGAGTCAATTATAGCGCCTAGTTTGCAGTTGTCTGTGAACTTGATCAGCCATAGTTCTCCTGTGCTTGCCTGTACCTCTGAGAAATATATGCCGAACAGGAGGGGTCCTAGGACTGAGTCCTGGGGAATGCCACTTGTAACCGGTTTAGAGTCAGACCTAGCTCTCGCAACTCTTACCATGTGGGTTCTGTCTGTGAGCCAGTTGGCAACCCATCTCATGACGTAGGGGTTTATGTTCAGGCTGGTGAGCTTGTCTATAATACCTGAATGAGGAATGGTGTTGAAGGCCTTTGCGAGGTCTAGATAGGCTGTGTGGACCACCTTTCCCTCATCTATAGCCTTGGTAACTGTCTCAAAAAAGTCCACCAGGTTTAGGAAGCATGATCTGCCCTTAACAAAGCCGAACTAGGTAGGGTCCAGTGTTTGGAGGTTCCCAATGTCTCTGTTAATGAGATCCATGATGATGCGCTCCATAGCCTTGCAGACCAAGCTAGTCAGGCTTATAATAAGGTGATAGTTCCCAGGGTCTGTTGTGGCTCCACATTTGTGGTGCGGAATAACTGTTGCTGTGCGCCACTCTATGGGCATGTAGCTTGTGGAGAGGCTGAGTTTGAACAGTGTGTTTAGGTGAGGGGTTAGTTCATCTTTGAGCTCGTGTAGGAAGCAGCCTGGGACACCATCCGGTCCCATTGATGCTGTGTTTTTGGCTTTGGAGAGGGCTGTTTTAACCTGAGTGTCTGTGATTTCAGGGGCACTACATTCTTCTGGTATGGTAAAGGTCCTTTTGGGGGTGAGAGGGAAATGAAGTTTGCACTGAACCTGTCTGCCAGGATGTTGGTGATATTGGTCGGTTCAGTGTATTCTGTGCCATTCTGCACTAACTCTGAGCAGATCTGAAAATTGCCACTTAGATTCTTGACATAGCTAAAGAATGCCTTGTGGTTATCTTTGGAGTCCTTGGCGATTTTTCTTTCAAAGCTAGCCTTGGATGATTTTATGAGGGATTGTAGTTTTTTGCTGTTACTAATCAGGGATGTCTTCCCTTCTTGGGATTGTACTCTTTTCTGTACTAGTTTCCTCCTTCTATTGTATAGCTTGTTTATGGCAGGGGTCCACCAGACTGGTTTCCTTTTCTTGGAGGAGTGAGTCTTGGTTTTGCTTGGTCCATGCATGATCCATGCATTCTTGTAGGTGCCCGTAGAGTGCATTTGTAAAGGATTTTGCAGCTTGGACAGTGTTTCCTTTAGCATGGGGGCTTTGAAACTTTCTACCTCTGTCTTAAGTAACGTGAAGTTTGTTTTTGAAAAGTTTTTCACTGTGGTTTCTTTGACCGGGGGTGGGAGCGGAATGTGGATATCTAGAGTGATTCGTTTATGGTCATATCTAACCAGCGAAGGGTTGACCTCCAGTGTGGAACACCAGTCGCCCATGTTGGTGATGACCAGGTCCAGTATGTTGTCACCTCTGGTGAGGGTGTTGACCAGTTGATCCAGGGCATTAGAGTTTATAAATTCTAAGAAATATTGAGCAAGGGAGTTAGTACTTGAGTAGTTCTCCCAGTTAATGTTTGGGTAATTGAAATCACTCAACATCAGGGTGTTTGGTAGGACCTTTATGTTTCCCAGTGTTTCCAGAAATGCGGAATGGGGGTCCTGGGACATGGTGGGTGATCTGTAGCAAGCTAAAATTTGGATTGCAGTTTTGCCTGTTGTTAGTTGCACGTGGATGATCTCTGACGCATCGTGCTGTGCCACTAACCTGGAGGTGTGGTATCCTTGATGAATATGGATATGCTCCCCCCCCCCCCAGCCTTTTGTATTTCGGTCTCGGTTTTGTGGTCGAAATGTATGGTATGAGTTGTAGCATGATAGTGCTGGGGTGCTCTCTGGAGCCTTAAACCAGGTTTCTGTTACTGCACATATATCGATTTTCTCCATACTGCCTCCAGTGCGTGCATTTTGAGGTTTAGACTTCTGGCATTGAGTAGCATCACCCTCAGTTATGTTATAAGAAACAGAATAAGCAACTAAAATGCTACATTAATAAGCTTTTGTTTAGGCAAAAAAGTGAAGTTCTGTCCTTGGTACTGCCCGTGGGTTTGTTTCGGCCTGCAAAATCTGACGTTTGTACCAAAATTATCCCACTTTGGGCATTTGAAAAGGTGGCAACCCTACATGCATAGTTTATTTTTTCTGTAAGAGGTATTTACATACAGCAAGCAGGTACCACGCCTCTACCAGTTGCCAACTTCTATAATCATACTTTAAAGCAATTATACAATATAAGAGAAAGGGACTGTTTGGGGAAAAAAAACACAATATACCACTAAATTTGATGCTGCTGAATCATTCCAGTCTCTTTTGACAGCAGATGTGATAACGCAGTCAAATGCCTTTGGCAACCCGATTATTAAAAATGTTACTGAAAGCTCTAGGACACGGCGTTTATATCACTTATGATGTCGTATCCGTTTTCACATACCAGACACTCGGTGTTTTATTTTACGGTACTTCACCGTGCCGGTTGTTGACTGGGCGAGTCAGACTCCCGTTAAAATGAGATTTTAGGGTGGGATTAGGAAAATCACGAGCCAGCCTACTTGAACTGCGCGGCTTTGCTTCGAAGCCTAGAGGCTGGTCTGGTGACGTCATTGGGCGTTGCTTGGAGAGGCTTCTGCGGTTTGGGTAATATGATCTGGCTTCAGACAGCACTGGGTATAGGCTATGCACAGCGTAAAAATGGCTGAGAAGCAGAAACATGAAGGCAGGGTTAAAATAGGGCATTACATCTTAGGAGATACCCTCGGGGTTGGAACCTTTGGCAAAGTAAAGAGTTAAGTACATGTTTTGTTATTATGCCCTTATCTAAGAATATCAAAGTGTGGCTGTCTTTGCATGAAGCTTGTAAATATCGTTGAGTTCAATTCAGCGCAAGTTACGCAGTGTTATCAAATACATAGGGAGCTCTTCGTATAATTTGTATAGGGAATGCGAGCATATTGTCAAGTGCATCATCGGTGCTGATGATTTGCTTGTTTTTTTCTACTTGTGGCGGAATTGAATAACTGGGAAACTAAGGTGCAGCTTTTTTATCATTAAGCATCCATTGTCATGGAGTCACAATGATGAGTTAAGTGAACATAAAATTCCGAAAATAACAGATGTGCTATCACAAAACTAAAGAGAAAAGGATATTAATGAAAATGAGGATGGGTAGTCCTTGTCTAGATGTCGTGTATGCGTTAAACGATGAGGTGTAAGAAATAACACTTAAGAAGAAATCTCTACTTTGGATGTATTTTCTTCAGAATGTTTCTTATCTGCCTCATATGTTTGATGTGTGTGTTTTATGAGGAAATAACATTTCCATTTACACTTAATGTATACCTTTGTAAAGTATGTTTGTAAACATGAAATTCTTATGTAAACTGTGGTCAAGCTCACAATACAGCAAAAAGTGTTTGCCGTTTTTTAATTATCTTTATAACTGATCAAAGATAACATAAAACATGGAATTTTCCGTGTTAGAAATTTCACTCAGTTATATTTATACAGAAAATGCTTTCTTGTTATGACCTGAGTTGTAGAAGCTAAAATGGCAGTTGCTCTACTAACCACTCTAAAGCACAGATAAATAGAGGTACTTAAATAAAAAAAAAATAAATGGACACTTTTTTAAATGTAATATTTGTTACTGCTCCATCAGAAGAAGCACAAAATCCTGTATGTGTGTGTGTGTGTGTGTGTGTGTGTGTGTGTGTGTGTGTGTGTGTGTGTGTCTTTTAAGAACTGTTGTCAGATTTTAGCTGATGTCCTTACTTCCAAAGTGCATGAGCACTAGAGCTACAAAAGTGGGCACCATGCTCAGTGATTGTGTGGTCTGCATGTATTTTATCAACGGATTGTTTTTTTACCAGGAGACAATGTTATGACTGTGAATCTAGAAAGCTTGAAGTCTATTCATTGAAGAAACCCATATTTTACAGATAACACTGAAGATGTAATTATTGTTTAACAAAAAAGACTTGATAAAATGTAATCCATAGCAATGCATTAGGCTGAGTATGGCCAGATAAACCATGGTGATTAAATTACAGTTTTTCATGTATGCCTAGCAGTATGTACAAAATAATATCACATGACCAATACATCGTTTTCTATGCAGGGTTATGTTTATAAACACACCTTTTAAAACTAGGGTCTCAAATTTATTTAGAAAAAAAGTAATAGCTGATGTTTGCCCAATATGTAATCCTAAAAGTTATGAATATTACTTTTCTCAACCAAAAGCACAGGGTCTCGGCAGAATTAGAAGACTGTTGTTTTAAAACATAAGGTTATTTCATTTTTTTTTTTTTTTTACTGGGAAATCCAGAACAGAAAGTCCTGAAGCAATAGTCCTGCAAGGAAAAGAAAGTCTGCATTTGCAGTTGTCGGCAACTGATTTATTTTTAGGTTTGTTATTATGAAGGCAGGAATGTTTGACAGTAGTTCTTATCTCATACAGTGGCTAATTTTAACCATGTCCTTCTCATCTTCCATATGCAGTCTTGCTGTTGGTTTAGTAGCATTGTTGCAAAATTGTATAGCTGTCATAAAGTTAGTAAGTATAACTATATAAAAATGTTTGTTGCAACAATATTTCATGTCTGGCTACAACTATACCATTAGGATGGTGTGATCTTCAGCAAGCAAATGTGTAACAAATTAAGAATGCAACTCTTTTTAACATTTATTATATACAGTGTACAGTAACCAACATCTGTAAGTGAGTGTTTTGTAGGACATGGTGCACTTGATAGTTACCAAATTCTCCTCTCCACTCTAAATTTAATCATAATGTACATTAAGCTTGTCTGCTATATTATGTTTCTAAGGATCTTTGCGTTTTTTATTTTTTTTCAAAAAAAACCCAAAAAGTGTCATATGGGTCAACACTGTTAAGTATTGGCTCCAACAAAATTGTGTGAACAATTAGTACACTTCCTGTTGTAGTGCTGTTTAATGGACCAGTTATTGTTTATCTTATTTTTATTTTGATTTGTTTACCAGGTTTGTCTGAATGTGTTTAATAAAAAAATAACCTTTTCAGTGGCAGTCTGGTGAGAAAAGTTCCAACATATTACAAACATTTTTAAATAGATATTCAGTAATATGCATGGACTGGCATTAACGAATGTGCATTAACAATTTCAAAAACATTTGGTAATCCGATTACCTTTGTATGAAATAAAGGCAACTTTTACAGTATAAAAGGTACTTATGCATTAATAGGTGTTAACCATTGAGCATTTGAAGAGGTGTATTAGTGGGTTTGTCAAATATATAATAGATCATGGGATTAGTTTTAGAAATTCAGAGAAATGGAAGGAACTAGGTGGGGCAGAACATGCTAATACTATAGTTAAGAGGTGACGTATAAACCAGGTTCAGAGACAAATATGGCTATCATAAGGTTAATATATTATAGTTATAGAGAAATTTATTTATATGGCTGGAAGATGCTTGTAAAACTATTCATGTATTAAATGAAGTGAAATGATTTGATGATATGGGAAGTTGAAAATAACACTTGCATTTATCCAGGAGATATGCTGGAGCAGATCCATTGATATGATAAGTGAAGTTTTAGTTGTGTCTTAAATGATTTGGAATTCAGAATGCATTTCAGTAATAGTGTATATGGTTCCAAAGTGTAGCTACACTATTTGAGTAGAGTCACCTGTGGTATTAGATGATTTGGTTGTGGCCATTACGGATTTTTTCTCTAGATTAAAAATTCTGTTTGGGAAGTAATTCTATTGTTCCTCGTCTGTGATAATTGGTAAAACTTTTGTAATCTATAACATTGAGTGAAAAATTATCTGTTTATCTTCGGTTGTGGGAAAGTGACACAATTTTCAAAGAAAATTGGTATTTTCAATAAAGGCTGCAGGAACTTGGGAAAGAGAGTATTCCCTTATGCTATAGTGAACTCAAAACTTTTTTTCCATATTTGATACATGAATGGAGCACACTGTCCAACATGGGGGAACAAAATTCAAAATTTATTTGTGGTTTTGTGCATTTTTATGTAGTAATTGAACTGTTTGGAGCTGTTGTATTTTAGTAATTTATCAGATATCAATAAAATTAGCAAGTATCATGATGATTTCTATAAAAGACTCATCTCATGTTTATGTTTTTATTATGTCCCCTGTCTTGTCTGTCAACCATCAGTTCACCTCTTGTGGGTCTTGTACCAATTCAGTCCCCCACTGCTGGGAAGTCCCCAGCATGGGACTAAGAACTGAATGAAGAAGAGTATAATCCCAGAAGACATGAACATGTTTTGCACCCTTACTCATATCTATCAATGCAAGCAATGAGGGTGTTTCAAATTAAGGCCTTAACTCCACTTTTGTGGAAGACATGGACACCCACATCACCAAAAGGGACTTGTATGCCTTATCTCTGCATGTGAGTATGCCTAGCCATATACTACTGAAAACTACTATTACTAGCTTAACTACCATTACCAGCTAGGCAAGCCAAGCACACATCACTGTTTACAACTGTAATGTTTTTCAATTGCAGGGCTTCACTTGTATGTTATAAAATGTTCACCTGATTATCATTCACTACCCCAAAGTAGTCAGGCCAACATTAACCACTTACTCCTCCCCTCCTCTGCACAGTTTTTCCAGCACCCAAGCTAAGATGTGAATTTGAGTCACATGGGTCATAGTCATGGCTTATCTCTGTATGTCACATGGCAGAGCAACCATCACATGTTTGTATTTAATCACTAAAATTAGTGAATTCCTGAACAAACCACATTATACTAGATTAACTTACTACCTTCTAAGGGAATCATGAGTGTTTGTGGCAATTAAGTAGCAACAGGTGTCAGTTTTGTCATTAAAAATTATTTTTATTCAATGTAATCAGACCCTGCCAGCACCTCATACAATATGAACATGATTTAAATATTACTCTTGTTTCCTGCCTATATTTGACACTCCAGTCTTTACATAAAATTTTAGTGTCCTTGAAAATCTTGTGCTACTTCTTTTGTATATTTATAACAACATTTGTTGTATTACCTGGACTTCATTGACTAAAGGAGTTAGTTACTAAGCAGGGAAGAGTTATTTACATCTAAAATACTTGCAGCCTTAAGAAAACAAAGCAATTAGCCCATTCATTTCATCCACAAGAAAGAATCAATTAAAGTTGGCTTATGATCTTTAATGTAGTTATGTTTTTGTGAAATGTAAGTCACAGAAGATTATCTGTCTTCCCCTGCCAGACTGGAAGCATCTAAAATAATAATTGTAGTGCACAAAATTAAATTCACTACACTACCTGTTTGTCTGAATAGGCTGTTTAGAAGGTGACTACATACAGATTTTAACGAGATTCATTAAAAATGAAAATTTAAATCCTTCCTGTGACAGTCAAGGAAACCAAAAAGCCACCATGCTCCCACTGTATGCCACAAGAGACATAACACCATACAAATATGCCTATCTGATGTAATTTTCTGGTAAATGTTATGATGCTCAAACATCTGTCTTAAAACTTTTACCTATAAAGTTAAACAACTTCAGCATAGAAGACCTTTTAAACCAATTTGTTTGGGATTTAATGCCTTATGTGGACAGTGACCTAACTATACATACTAAAAGGATACAAGGACCAACTCAAAGCCCTGTCACTATACTCAGTATCCTGCAGACTGCTAACAGGTGATCTGTGTTTGGCATACAAAGCATTGTCTAAACCAGTACTAGTGGATTTATAGCAGAAAGTTCAATGACAACATAAATACTCTGTCTAGAGATCTAAACCTGTTCTGCAACATGAGCAGAATGGTTTGGAGGGACAGGCATAGCTCACAGAGGATAACACTATTCTGGAACAGAGTCCCTATCCACATTAAGCAAAGTTCATCCCTCTCCATATTCAAGCACAACTTGGATCTACTGATGGGAATCAGAAAATTTACCCCAGGACTTCCCACTATAATACTAATGGAGAAATGCAGCTGCTACATGCTTTATTCCATGCATGGATCACCTAAAATTATCTATGGTATGAGCCCAGTTATTCTCATTAGTTGTAATATATAATTACTGACCATGGGAGAGGAAACAAAAATTGGCTAGGTTTAAAATGCCCTGAAAGGGCAGCTAGCCTAGTATTTACATATAAACCTGTGAGTATTAGTGCTGTTTTTATAAAGATTGGTAGCTTTTGCGCTGTGTAGCCACTATTACAGAGAAGAGAGACTGAATAAACTATATCATTTTATTTTATTTTATTTTGTTTTACTTATTTGTTGTTGAGAACAAATTGAACCTTTTCATGCAGAGCAGTATGTTGCTGGGTGACTTTCTCAGAGTCACACACAAGGCAAATGAGGACATAAAGAATCAAACTCTGTACTGTGGCACAGGAAGCAGCTCATTAACTGTTCAGAGCTTTGGTTCTCTGTACAAACAGCAAATGGAGAGATAGAGCATCTTAAGGAGAATATGACTTGATGTTGGAGTGCTAGTGAGTTTAATTTGTAAAAATAATGAGGGATGTAAGACAAAATAATGACATTGTTTTAGACAGCTTGTATATTTTAATTCCTTAACTTTTTTTAACAACTTTGCTTGGGTAAGTTAAATATTTTGTCAAAAAAGGAGAAAAGTTACATTATAGTCACTGGCAGATTTTAGCAGAGCCTTATTTAAGAAAACAATTATGACATACACCAGCTGCTGAGAGGTAGCATGCTCACCACTGACAGTAGAAGATCAGAAGGTTATGGTTCTACAGCCACCCATGGTCCTCAGATTGATTTTTCTGGCACTAGCACTGTGAGGTTTACTATAAAGAGAGTGCTGCACACCTACTAGTGCCATCCATCAGATGAGACATTAAACCACCATGGCAGCTTTGGTAGATGTAACAGATGTATGTAAAAACATCCTGTGGCACTTATCAAAAATATTATTATTTTTATTTTTTTTAATATGAACTTATCCACTGAACATCACAAGAAAAAAATAAAAATAAAAAAAAAAATCAGGAATTTTCATGATTCCCTGGTCAATTTTAGCACATCAGTTCACCCATGAAAATAGACCTAGTGAAATTAACCCATTCAACAAAGAGTACACATATATACATACATATTTACACACACACACACACACACACACACACACACACACACACACACACACACACACTTGGTGCATCTCACAAGATCAAATGATCTGTTTCAGAGGACTTTCTTATTTGTACATGTGTATGTATTTGCTTGCTTGGTTGTTAACCAGGTGAGTAGACTAATCTAGGACCCTCTTCACAACAACTCGAGCCACAAAGCAAAAAATAAAAATAAACAAACCAATTTACATAGAGAAAAATTTACATGGCAAAGCCGCAGAAGTACAATAATGTGATGCATATGAAAGTCTTAAATATTCCTCACAAGAAGATCAGAGTCTATAATAAAAACAATACTTAATCAAATTTAAGTTTTACGCAATGTAGCATGAGTAGTCGCTTACAAATAAGTATAGCTCATAAGGATTGTTGAACAAATTGAAATTTACTTACCAGTATTGCAGATTTATTCTGAATCTCTAAAACAAGTACATTTAAACTCTTTTTTTAGATGTATTTTTTTGTTTTTGTTTTTATTAAGTAATTATATTATTATCAGGTTAAGTAATTAGCTAAAGCCCTATAAAAAGGAGTGACTAAAACTTAAAATGCAGGGAAAACAGATAGTAAGGGTGTGTGAAATTATGTTAAAAATGAGAAAGTTTTCAGAGGAGAAGTGATAAAGATTGGGTGAAATTTGAAATTGTTCTTCTGTAAAACATACAAACAGCTGAATTAAATATAATTATATGCTTTTCACAAAAACATGTCTTTGTCAAGTCTTTGAGCAAGCCATGTGTGTAACATGTATAGAATGAAAAACAGTAACTTATAATAACTATGTGACTGCTTTTAATGAACACACAGTAGAATTGTTAGAAACTGAAAGTAAATCCAACTTCTTAAGTATTAGATACAGTGCTGTTAGCTAATTAAATATATTATTTAGTCTGGGCACTTGCTTGTTAGCCTCTATCCCCTCAAGTATGAGACTACAGAAACAGGAAAAGCTTCAAGCAAGCAATACAAAACCTGGGACAGTTAAGTAGAGAGAAATACAGTTTGCCAGTTACTTCTGTAGTCTGCCTAAGATAAATGCATTCCTGAAACAGAGAATATGATGGAATGTATTGGCCTGTAAAACTGTACAACTACTGCTTGAATTACAAGTAATTGTATATATAAAATCAAGTATCTTTATTACCTACTGCATGTGACAGGTCAATATAAATGGTTAGAGTTTATCTACCTACCAGCAATCTGTTTAAGCACATTAATTTTGCATTTCTGTCAAGTTTATATATATTTCTGTCTTTGATATTACAAACTGATTTATGTAATTTTATTTATTTTATGTTTTTAAGATTTGTTTATTATTTAACTTATTTCCAATATATACACAACAAGGAAGAAATTCAACATCACATACTGTTATACAATGTTAGGAATACACTGAATCATCAAGGTAATCTTATACAGTTAACACATTAAGAGTCTTTGTATTTCAATAGCAGTATTTTAAGGCTATCACAAGCACTAAAAGGATTACTATGATTTATAGATCTCAATCTGATCACTTCTTTTTTAGTTGTACATAGTAGTGCTGTTAAATTTAAAAATTCTTTGAATGTAGGAACTGAGTCTGATTTCCAATTTTTTGTAATAACTTTTATAGCTACTGCCAGCAAACACCAGAAGATGTTTTGTTGTTTGACTTTTACAGGTAAAGGAAGTGGAAAATTCTTAGTATTATTGACCTAATTAAAAAACAGTTATCATACTGTATCCCCTCAAAAATAAAAAATATCTCTTCCTAATATACATTTAACTTTTCACAGTCCATAAACATCTGCGTCCATTCAAATTTTTGCAGCTTAACAAATGGAACAAGTCATTTTACTAAACCTAGAGATTTTATAGGGAGTAACAAACATTCTGTATATATATTTCCACATAAAAACTTTCCAGTATAAACTTTAAGAGGTTTGACTAACTGATTTAAGTAACAACGTTTCATTCTTACCATCTGTTGGGACAGTCAATCCACTAATATCTAAAACATTCCAGAATTTTGCATTGAAATTATTATTATTTATAATTAACTTATATAACTTGATCAAGCTTCCTTTGTAGGTCAGTTTACCTTCAGTGATCGCATTCATATAATGGGGGAATAGTGTTATGTTCTTCTACTCTCATATTATCTACAAATGCATTGAATTTCTTACTGATGGGTAACATTAACTGGTTAACAGATTCATCCAATTTATAATTTTTCATTAAATATTCTGGTGACTTAGCTTTTCCTTTTTCAAATCAATCAGACCATAATATTAATCCATTCCTTTCTAATAAATTAATTTTAACATTGTTCTGAGTTTCCTTAAATCTAGAGGTATGTGTGATGGGAAAGCACAAAAAAGTGCATGTTGATATTAATGGAGTTTGAAAACATATTTCTTAACTGTTTTACAAATAGATTTCATATATGCAGTCTAGAGACTGAAATGAATTTCCTTCTAAGTTAAATTTTATTAACCAGACAAAAGGATTATTGGATATTTCTAATGTATCATATTTGATAAACGTATATCAATTTAGTATAATCTGCTCCTGAATGGGCTTCCATTGACTAGTATAGGCTGAATCTATCCAGAGTATAATGACGTTAAAAATTGCAGCAAAAGAATAATATTCTACTTCTGGGACGTTAATACTACAATACTACCATAATCTTATATGATTTTTATAAGCAATTCTCATCTTTTTAAGATACCATATGAATGAAGTTAACATTTTTTCCATTTTAATTAAAAGTTTTGTTTGTCAGTTATTAAAGTTAATGAATGCAATACATACATAATCTTGGGGGTAAAATAAATAATCATTTTAATAAGTAGTAACCTATCCTCCAAAGTAAAAAAAAAAAAAAAAAAAAAAAACATTTTTTTTAATAAGAAGTAACACTTCTTCAATTTTTTTTTTCAAAATTATTATTTCTAATCTTACTCACATCTTGATGGATTTTTAATCCTAAACATTTTATTTATTTTTCTTCACAATTATATTTATATTTATCTTTAACTCACTATCTAGTAATTAATTTAAAACTAAAGCTTTAGTTTTATTATTAAATTTCAGCAGTGATACTTATTGAAACTTTTCAGTTTCCTGATTTATTTCTTTGACTGAATAATTTAAATGTCCTATAGTTAGTAAACTATCATCTAAAATTGATATTTTATATTGACAATCTTTGTTAATTGAGAATCCGTCACTTTTTTCATTGCGTCTTATACTGTTAGCTAAGAGTTCAATAACTAATGCAAATAGTAGAATGGACAAGGGGCACCCTTGCTTTTTGCCTTTGTTTAAAGTTAATCCTTGAGAAATGTAAGATCCAGTTTTAACATATGCGTTGGATTCTCTATACAGTTTTGTTTAATATTCCAACAAATTGTTCTGGAGATGCAAATGCTTGTAAAGTTTTAAACAACTAGTTCTAACCTACAGAATCAAAAGTTCTCTCAATATCTAAACTAACTAAGGCCAATTTCTTGGTCATTATTTTTTCTAATCTAAGATAGTTACTACCCTTTTTCTATTATCATATGTTAATCTGTTGACTACAAAACCTGTTTGATCTTTATCAATTAATTTATCTACTATACCTCTTCATTTTGTTGTGAAGATGGAAGTAAATATTTTATATATAGTCTACATTTAATAATGAAAAAGGTATATAGGAAACTAACTTATTATCCCTTCCGTTTAAGTATAGGTGAGATTACAGAAAATGTCCATGAGGGAGGAATATTTTTTTTCTTTCTAAATTATCCTGAAAATGTCACTTAGTAGGTAAGTCTAAAATATTTAATGGATTAAAGAATTGTATTATTCAGTTTTAGATTTACAAAAGTTACTGCTCAACAGGTTACTACTGCATAAATATTTACTAGAGGTCCATAGAAAACACCAAAGACTATTGATGATATGAGTAGAATCTGAGATGATCAGAAGAAATGACAGTTGGTAATCAAACTGGAATAAAATAGCTCCAGTTCTCGATTTGAGACAAAATAAAAGCATGTGAATGACAATACTGCTGGTTATGAAGAAAGAAAGCATGACTGGATGATGCAGTGGTACAGTGGTAGCATTGTCACCTCATAGCAAGAGGTTTTCCCCTTTGTTTCTTGGCTGGGGTGCTTTCTGTGTGGAGTCTGCATGTCCTTCCTGCATTCGTGTGGCTTTCCTTAGAGTGTTCTGGTTTCCTCCCATGTTACAAAAACATATGTCTGGAGCATTTCTCCCTGGCCTCTGCTGAAAATTGGCTTTGTTCCTAGCCAGACTTTCCCGGTAAACAAATGTTAAATACATAAAATAAATAATAAGGGAAATATGAGGGGCCAGTCTGTTATATAATGGGTAAAGAATGGCTTAAGGTTTGTAAAAGGTTAGTATACTTGGGTACATGATAAGGTAAACAGTTCAAGGTAATATAGATTTAAAGTTATGGTGAAAACGTCTTCCACTTTCTATGTAGAATTTCAGTAAGTGGTCTGTTTTCTTCTCACATCCTCAAAAGTATGCCATAGGTGAACTTGTGATCCTTCAAACTGTCTTTAGGTATGCTTACTTTTCATGAGTGAGTGTGAGACACTGTATAGTAGGAAAGGCTGTGGCTCCTCATAACCCTGAAAAAAAGTAAGTCTGTACTTTTTGACAAGCTGTATAATCACCATCAAATATATGCTTCCCATATAATCTTTTAGTGTAAAAACAAGAGCAGGAAGATCATTCATCATTGTAAACATGACTCATCTTGATTAAGGTCCAATGACCAAATGTCAGTTGTTGCGTGCAAATGCTGGAAAAATTTCATTACCTGAGTTGAATCTTCTATGAAAATGTATTTGGATCCTCTGAGTGCTCCACAGTTTTTATCTCAGCTTGGCTATTGGTTATTCATATGTTCAGGAAAAAATCCAGGAAGTAAATTCTTTAGTAATATGCATGGACTGAATTGTGTGACTCATGCCATACTAAGACAGATTTGAATAGTGACATTCAATAGAATATAGTTAAAATAACTAGGTTTCTCTTTGGTTTAATTTATCTAAGTCTTTTGGGTTTGTAATACCATGACAGGAATTAACTCCATTCTTAAGTCAAAATATGATTGAAGTTCTTGAAATTAGTATTATTTGTCTTTGATATTATCAGAATTGACTTCTTCTGCAATTCACATGAAGTTACATGTATCAGCAATATCTCTAAATATGACTATATGTTCTTTTGTATGACACCCATTGTTCCTACTACTACTGGAACTGTCTGGGTATCCTACCTCCACAGTGCCCTCCTTTTTGCCTGCAAATGCTGGTACTTTATGACTTTCTGTCTCTGTATACATACGGCACTGCAATCACTGGGTATAGCAATTTCAATGATCAATGCTACTTTTGTCTTCTTTTCATGAACTACTATATCTGGTTTTCTCACATCTATTTTTTGAACTGTAGTGGATGATTCCATGTGATATAAACTTAATTTTCTATAATGCTTTGTGGCTCATGTTTCCAATGCTTCTCAGCTACTTCAATAGTATAGTGTTTGCACAATCCCCAGTGCATCAGTCTTGCCACTTTATTATGCCTTTCAGTATACAGGCCTTCTGTCATTGGTGATCCCACCCAGCAACAGGATGTGTCATTATTTCTAATCCTGTTTTACAAAACCAGCATGTGTCTGCTTTTCTAACATGTTTAATGGATTTTGTAAACCAACATATACGTAGACTACAGTCCTGGGCCACAAATATTAACCTTTCATCTTTTGGTTTAAATTCACCTTAAACATCCTGCATTAGCTCTTGATTGGCATGAGGTTGTTCCAGGAGTTCTCTACTTGCAATGATATTTATGCATTTTGCATATTTCTTGCCTTCTCATCTTATCCTTCACATTATATTCTTTCTTTGTTTTTTTGGCATATTCAGTTGCTGTCTGATTTTATTTTTGTCTGCTTCTGGTTTTATTTACATTCCCACTTGACACTGACATGCTTCTGCTAACTAAGTGGGAAAGTCATCTTGGAATTGTTCTCCTCATGTTTTAAAACTGTCAGTATGAGTGGGTCTTGTGAGGTCAGCAGATATGTATGCAGCCCTACAATTGCAGATCTGCACATGTAATCAGTTTTGAAGAGGTCCATACCTCCTTCAGAATAAGGAATATATAATCTTGGTATACACTGTTTTTTTTTATAAATCATTTGATAAGCATGAAACATTCTTTTTGTTTTCTTGTCCAATACCTTTTGTACCCAGTCAATCAGACCAGAACTGTAAGTTAGAACAAGAAGATCAAATTGGTTTATAGCTTGGACTTTGTTCCTAGATGTCAAGGCTGTTTTCAGTATTAATTTTTGTCTTCTAAAATATTCCTTACTAAGTTTTATTCACATTTGTTCATGCTTTATTGTTGATCCTTCATCAGTTCCCAAATATTTATATACTGCCTCCTGCTCAAGTTCCTTTATATTACATTCCTGTCCTAGACTGATATTTTCTTGGTTTTGTAGTGTTCCTGCTTTACAGTTTGCTTTTGTACATTTATCAAGACCAAATGACATTTTTATATTATCTGAGAAAGTTTTGACCACTTGCAGTTGTGGTTTCTGTTCATCATCTGATCAACTATACGTTTTAAATCATCCACAAAAAAGAAGATGAGAAGTATTTATACTTTGCTGTTTTCTGGGAGCCAAATTGTAACCACGACCTAACTTGTTAAGTAGGCAGCTTATTGGGTTAAGGGCAAGGCAAAAGAGTAGCGGTGACAAAGACTCACCCCAGAATATCCCCCTTTTAATTTTTATCCCTGGGATAAAACTTTGCCCTTTATCATGGTTTAGATGTAAAGTAGTTTGTCACTGTTTCATGGTCACTGTAATATAATCAATCACTGTAGGATGTATCTAATACATTTGTAAGCACTCTTTTATCCATGAATGCGGGATGCTGTCAAATGATTTTTTTGTAGTCTGTCGATGACATACTTAGATTTTTCATCTTTTTACAATTCTCCATTACGATTTTATTTGATAACAAATGTCCCTTTGTTCCATATAGCTTTCTTTTGTTCTGTTGCCGTGATTGAGTTTTCTTCTAAATGACAATAAACTCTGTTAACATCAATTTCAATGTATAGTTTATACATCATTGGAAGGCATGTTACTAGTCTATAGTTTGTAGGATGTTTGCAGGTTCAGTCTTAAGGAGGTGTATAATTTTTCTTGCTGTAAACCAGGTTGGCATCTGTTCCTTGTGTGCATATAAACAGTTCTTACTCATGGCTAAATCTTAATGTAAAGATGTTAATACTTTTAGCCAGAAGTTAGGTACTGCATCTGGGCCTGGGATTTTCCATTTAGGAGCTTTTCTTAAATTTCTTTCAGTATCTATGACCATTACTTCATCACATTTAATTTCCTGTGCATTTAAACTTCTTACTGTTTCTTTTACTACTTCTGTCCATTCAGCATCTTTATGCTCCATGGAGTGTTTGTAGATATTTCTCCAAAATCTGTCTATTTCTTCTTTTTTAGTGGTGTTTCTATTCTTCTTGCTTTGTTTCCCATTTCTCTATAAAACATTTTTGAGTCATCAATACATTGCTTATTTTCTACTTTTCCTTTATATTTATCTGCATAGCTTCTAAGTTATTTTCTGCCTAAGCTGATATTTTTGCTTGTTATTTGCAGTAGTGGATACTGGTCTGATCTGATACTGCTCATAGGTTCATAGATTAGTACTAGGCTAACTGCCCTTGCTAGCCATTTTAAGCCAAGCCAATTATCCCTTGTGAGACTCAAACCCTGCACTTTGTGTTTGTAAGGCAAACACCTTAACCATTAGGCCACCCTCCCAACCCTGTTTTCATCATGTCTTTCTTTCTGAGTATTTTTGTTAATCTCTTCCCTCTTCTGTACTCTTCTAAGAATGACACTTCTTGTCTAAATTGTTTTGCATTTTTCTGTAACTGATACTTCCATGATGGCATTTGATTTCTCCCCTTCCTTTCCCTTACTGCCCTGTGTTTTTGTGGTAAGACTACCTGTTATTAATTTAGCTACACAGTAATATATCCTGTTTACTTCTGTTATATCCCACACATTTCTATGAATAGTCTTGACTGCTGTGTTCATTTGTTGTATCAGCCTTCAAACATTTGGAGTCTTATTGGCTTTCTGTAGTCTATTTCTTTCATTGATGTTAATACATCTATCCACTCTATGAAATCAAGCAACTCTTCCCTAAGATCATTCTCTTCTAAACTAAGGGCACATTCTTTGTTCTCTGTTTCCTGTGGGCATTCTACAGAAAGTCCCAGAACATCTTCCTATGACATATTCACTTCAGCTTCATCCTGTGTCATCCATTGCTCTTTCATATGGGAACTCACTGGCATATTACTCCACAACACTGGCTGCTTCAGAGTTGCCACAGTTTCCCATTCCTTCCTTTGGTGTACAATTCCAGCTGAACTTTTGTACATGTTTCTTACTGAAAGCTCATATGGCAACTGATCAGATGCTTCCTGCCCCACAGGTTTCTCCTTAATTTGGGGACTCATTGTTCTATCATGCTGTGACATTATCAGAGTTAGATTTTCTACACCAAATCAAATTCAAACTCCATTACTGATCCTCTTTTCTACTTTCCTCCTTTGTTTTCTTATTTTTTGTAGTGTAAAATCTTCCATATCCAGATGCCTTTGCCTGTATTTCTCTTCAAATATTTTTGGTGCTACTTTTTGTGCTGATTAGTTTCACTTTCTCCTTTGCATAAATATTGCACCATATTAAATCTCTTTTTCTTTCCCATGTCCACATTTCTTTTTCGGATGTCTCTCACTTCTCATGTTTCTCCTTGCCTAGGGGACTCATTGTTCCATCATGATGTGACATAATCTGTGTTAGATTTTCTATACTAAATCTTTCAATTTACAGGTAATCCATGGCTTCATTTTCTGTTTAATTAACTTATCCATTACTAATCCTTTTTTCTACTTCCCCCTTTGTTTTCTTGTTTTTGTAGTGTAAAGTTTCCATATCCAGATACCTTTACCTGTATTTCTCTTCAGATATTTTTGGTGCTGCTTTTTTGTATTGATTAGTTTTGCTTCCTCCTTTGCATACATATTGTACCATATTAAATCTCTTTTTCTTTCCCGTGTCCATATTGCTTCTTCAGATGGCTCCCACTCCTCCTGTTTCTACTTACTTGGGAGACTCATTTTTCCATCATGATGTGACATAACCTGTGTTAGAATTTCTAAACAAAATCATTTACTTCACAGCATAGCCAGGTTTAGGCACTAGTGAACCCTATGGTCACTGGCAGCCACAACAACAGCAAGTTATCGAATTTCTATATTTTATAATATGTCTGTCAAACCAACAAAAGCTAGTATAGCAGTCTTGTATACTTAATACACCAGGTGAGTAATAATAATTCTTATTTATATTTCCTTTAAAATCCAAAGATATTCTAGTTATAGTAACAGTGTTTTATCAAGTAACAGGCTTCACAATTCCATTAAATATTTTACCACTGACTTATTAATTCTGGTTTGGTTAAACCCTGCTGTTGGTTGTTCTGTCCACCAAAACTAACAACATAAAGGCTAGTCAGGATTATGGGGTGGTAGTTACCATGGTCAGTTGTGATTCCACCTTGATGGAGTGGAATAACCGTTGCCACGTGCCATTGTATGGGCATGTAGCCTGTGGTGAGGCTGACATTGGAAAGCTTAATTAGGTGGGGGGCCAGGTTGTTTTGTACAGTTTTCAAGATGCAGTCTGGGACAACGTCAGCCTCCATTGATGCTGTGTTCTGCTGTTAGAGAGGGCCATTTCCACCTGTGTGTCTCTGATGTGTGGGATACTGTACCTCTTGGGTAGTGTTGTGGGCTATTTAGGGGGCGAAGTATGCACTGAATGTATCTGCAAGGATTTTGGTAATATCAGTAGGGTCAGCATATTTTGTGCTATATATCACCGTCACAGTGCAAATCTGTGTATCACCACTTAGATCCTTGACATAGCCAAAGAAGACTTTGTGGTTATCTTTCGAATCCTTGCGTATTCTCCTGCTGATGTTAGCCTTGGATGATGTCATGAGGGACCTATGTATCATACTAATAGTGGTCACGGATGTCTGCCCTTTGTGGGATTTGCTGTTTGTCTGGAACACTGTACTACTTCTGTAGTATAGTCTGTTTATTGCAGAGGTCCACCAGACTGGTGTCCTTGTCTAGGAGGAGTGAGTCTTGGTTTATCAGTGATGGCACGATCCATACATCCATGTAGGTGCTTATAGACTGCATTTGTAAATCTGTCTGTATCTTAAGCAGTGTTTCCCCTTAGAGTGGGGGCTGTGAAACCCCCACCCCTGTCACTTGTAGTGTAAATTTAGCTGTAGGAAAGGTATACACTGTGGTATCCGTGAGTGAGGGAGATGCTTTGGTGTGGAAACAGTGAATAGTTCATGGTCAGGTCTAACCAGTGACTGGTTAACCTCCACTGTGGTGCAACTGTTGCCCATGTTGGTGATGACCACTTCTAGTATGTTTCCACCCCTCGTTAGGGAGGTTACCACCTGATGCAGGGCATATGAGGTGATAAATGAGTACTGGAGTAAGTTTCCCATTTAATGGTATGGTAGTTGACATCAACCAATGCCAGGGAGTGCGTTAGGACTGTCATGTTCTCCACTGTCTGTGGTGGTCCTGGGCCAGGGAGGGTGATCCGTAGCAGGCCACAGTTTACATTGCAGTTGTGGCTGTCAGCTGTGTATGGATGATCTCAGAGGTATCATGCTGCCCCACTAACCTGGAGGTGTAGGTATCCCTGATGAATATGGATACACCCCCTCCATGTCTGTGTCAGTCCATGTTCTGTGGCTGAAATGTGTGGTATGAGTTGTAGTCTGGTAGTGCTGGTGTACTCTCAGGAGCCTTAAGACAGATCTCAGTTACTCCACAGATGTTGATGTTGTCCATCCTGAGGAGTGCTGTGAGTGCATGCATGTTGTGATCACAACCCCTGGAGTTGAGTAGCATAACCCTCATTGAATCTGCTATTGTGCTGTTTACGGAGCTGGTATTCACCTTCGAGTCTCTCCTAAGTAAGGTACCATGGGGATGCCAATAGCCTTGGTCAGTATTCCAAAGCCTAAGGCTGACACATATGCCCGTATGGTATTGTTGCATGCATGTTCCCCATCTGTGCTTGTTTGTCATCTCTCCTGTAGGAAACCAACTGATAAGCAATAGAAAGCCTTAAACTTATACAAGTCTTCTAGCTTCCAAGATAGGCTTTTGGAGTAACTAAGTATCTGTGTTCTGTATGTTCTTGCTTTACTTAACTGTTTCCTGACTACATGGTGATTTCTCACTGTATATTGTGATCTGAAGGTCTGTTTATTCACATATTATGGCTGTGATGGCTTGCACTTTAGAGGTTCACAGATAGCCTACTACCTATCTGCCCAAGGGCAATTAGAAGCATAGCTACAGTGTGTTGGCTTTCTCCGCACCATTGATGAAGTAACTGAGCCTCTGTCAAGCATAGCCAATGAAGCAATTCCAGGCAGAGTTGCTGGTAGCTGTTGAAGACTGGGGTTGTGGAGGGTGATAGGGGCACTTAGTAATCTAAAGAGGGCATGTTAATGTGACAATTCAACACCATTCAATTTCCCCAACAGGTCTCACAGCTATCAAACTGGACAGGCTCCCCCACCCCCTGGCTGTATGGTACTGGGACACATGATCCCAGGGATGTATATTCTGTTACCCATTCACACAACAAGGTTTCCCTTGAAGTGTGTCAGTGAGGGGCTATGCCTAATGTAGTTCGGAATGTAATGTATTGTCTCACAGTACATTTGTTATATGTTGTTATTTCAAGAGTAAGTGAAGCTCAGTGGGTTTGACAGCCTCCGCCCTTTGCTTAGCCTAGCTTACACAGAAATAATCAAAACAGGAAATAGGCAGAAGCAACGTTAATGTCAACAGTGTAATGGTTACAGCATCTGCATAGTATCTGTGCATTTGAAGTCCCAATCCCGATAAAAGCAGGGATGTTTATCATGTTCAAAAGTATACCTTAACCACAGCTTGCATATATAGGTAGTAATTGTCTGTATAATAAACATTCAAAATACCCATATAAACCCATGTGTGCTGGAGAGTACAGTCAACAGAGAATGTAATGTTATGCAAGCACATAGTGAGATGTTACTTCACTGACATGTATATATCCTGAGTAGTTAGCGGATGTGGCCGTGTTTGCTCGCACAGGTTATGTTACAAAGTTTGTTTAACTGTGTTTAACTGCTGCTGTAATGTCACACAAACACTTTTAAACATGCTTACAACTGCCTAAATGAGCCTTATTCTGGAGTAAAAAACATTTGTAAAGCATCACAGGTGTTGAACCCTGGACCGTGCACACTATAGTCATGGGACTTGCCACTAAGCCATCTGAGGTGTATACTTGTTTTGCGGTCTTGAGACTACACCTTATACCATATGCATTCCACTGTAATGATCACAGATGGGACAGTCACTTTGTGTACATATGTACAGTACAATGTAATGTATTGTAGTTTGTGAACCAACACATTCCAGTCGACATATGTATTACTGTTACAAATTAATACGAAATATATATATATATATATATATATATATATATATATATATATATATATATTTGCATGTCAGTGATGTCTGCACATATACATATATATATATATATATATATATATATATATATATATATATATTATACAGTTACATCAATAGCCATATATATATATATATAAACATCTATGAACACACTTCATGACACAGAAGCACCCCAAAGGAATTGGAGTGTACACAAAACACATGCAGCTCTGGTATCATAACTATTAATATGAACCTAATTCACCATAGAAGGGATGGTTGTTGTGTATGTGAAGATTGGGGTGGGGACGAATGATGGGTAATGAAACCATGCATCAAAGAGGGCCTGGGTCGGATGTTCAGTAAGTGAACTGGAGGGGTATACATGGAGTATGGAGACAATATAAAAAGGACACAAAACAAGAACCTTTCTCATTCATAATACACCCTGTCATGTCACATTGCAACACCTAATTTTACAAACATATGAACATTAACATGTATCAGATATATGAACACCAACTGACTGTCACATTTGTTTTCAGTAGTGAGGAATGCCTTTAGTAAAATGTATATTCTAAACACCATAACATGTGTACATATCTCAGATGCCTTAGTGGTAAAGTCAGTGACTATGGTGTTCATGGTCCCGGGTTCAAGGGCTGTTAAGTTATTTTGAGGGCCAGAATAAAGGCTGTTGGATGCAGGTGGATTAAAGCACTCTTAAGCAGTTGTAAGTGGGTTTCCATGGGTTTGCGTGATGGTAAACGACGCTGAAACATGGTAAATGGAGAAGTGCTTCACAGGTTTAACCTTTGTTTAACGTTGAGCAGACCACAGGCAAACCTGCTTACAACCACTTAAATGTGCGTTATTCACACCATCCCTACCAGTGCCTACTCTGAGAGGTAAAATAATAACACCTTCCAGGAGTAGATCCTGCAACCATGTACCCCATCCTCAGAGTAATCTAACAGTAAGCTACCTGGGATGTATCTATCCCAGTTGTGTATGCAGACAGGTTAAAACACAAAAGGGAGGAATGTGTTGAAATAGGACAACCCGCCATGTACCCAATGAAAGGTGTATGCTCATATATAGATATATAGATATATAGCTATATAGAGAGAGAGAGATACATAGAGACATGTCGATATATACAGATCTACATATATATATATGTAGATATATAGATAGGTTAAAAATATTTACACATCTATGGAGGTACAGATAAACGTATGCAATAATATATATATCTATATACATATACACATATATATATATATATATATATATATATATATATATATATATATATACACACACATACATACATGTGTGCAGACAGCATCCAAAGTGTTCATATCTGAGTATAACATGGACCATAGCAATCACACATTCTGCCCACCACCCAAACAATATGAACATAACATATGAAGAGTATATGCCAATACACTATTACAAATATGTTCTAGGGACTCAGTCACCAGCACAACTGCAATGACTGCAAATATCCATGATAGAAATACACAGACAGCTTTCATTTTGCAAAACTTTATTACATTCCGATGTATTGTAAAAAGGAGTCAAGGACTAACAGTACCTGCATGCTATACAGGAAGCATTTAACACTGCCTTAATGAATCAGCCTGCAATTACCATAGTATTAGTCCACTAAGGGATAGGTGTCCACATAGGGAAAGAACACCCACACACATATAGATATTGTATAAAAGGGGTTCCTACACACCTGCATGTGCTATGTACACCCACCAACATCTACCCCACAACCAAAATAATTACATCAATACATACTGTCATACCATAACCAATTATTCAACTACTGTACAACATCTGCTGAAACCTTAACATACCTGGACACAGACACACTAACATGGCCCTATGTGAAATAGTTGCTGTTATACAATTGAACAGCTGCTGATGTAACAGGGTTTGTATGAACTAATCCTGTTTCAGAGGGTTGAAAGGTTCGTACACCAGGAAGTGTTACTGAGTACTGATTATCAGCACAGTATGATACACAGTAACACCAAACTAAATATGTCTGGTAAGCACACTGTAAACACCCTAACATTATATGCATAGCTATGCAGCCTTGAGCTGGTCAAACAACCTGGCCAGACTGAAACATATGCAGAAGTATTAGGTACAGACAAACCCTGCACAAGTAGCAATGTTCAGAAATATAACAGCAGTACTCACATTTAGTAAAAACCAAGAAACTCGTACCAGCGAAGCAATAAAGCCACGGGGTATTCCAACGCAGTTTAAAAGAAAACACAGTTTATTGCCACAAACTGTGCCTTTGCCAACTTCTTTTCTAGGAGATCTCTTTCTCGCTCTGTCTACTGTAGTCTTTTATTTAGATCCACTACATCTCCCTTCCTAGAAAAGAAATTGGCAAAGGTGCAGTTTGTGGCAATAAACTGTGTTTTCTTTTAAACTGCGTTGGAATACCCCGTGGCTTTATTGCTTCGCTGGTATGAGTTTCTTGGTTTTTACTGGAGTTGTTTTTCAGTCAGTTTGCCTGCATCTGGATTTATTAGTACTCACATTTAGACCAAATGCTCTAGGCATTACACACAGTATATTACTGTTCATCTCCATACAGCTGTTGCAATAGATTCCAAACAACACTTACAGGCTGTCTTCCTCACAAGTAAGGCAAAGGGACAATGCCCAAGTGGAGTAGTCGATAATACTCCACTGTTGCCATGGTATTGGCTAAGGCAGTAGCAGCGCAGCTGACGAGCATATAATTAGCTACTTAGGAACACCAATTGGTTATCGGGATAGCACATGTTACTGATCTGTAACTATAAAAGGTTGCCTTGTCACACATTCAAACCATCTGTATCTACCTGTAGGACAGTACAAAACACTGAAAGATGAACCAAGAATGAGTATTATACTAGTCAATAACACCTCCATTTACTAAGAAGGTATGTATAACATGTAGTATGTCTGTGTATGTAGTACCTGTTCTGTAAGAATTACAGTGTAATCGATGCATATAGTGGAAATAGCTATCTTGTAGCAATGTATTGTTGAGCAGTAGTAATGCTTGTAGTATTCTATGTGTGTACTGCTGTAGGTCACAAGGCAAACTCTGCATACACCACAAGGGATGATATGGGCTTGGAACTCACCAATTCGCTTCCAGCCACTGTCAGTGTCAGGATTGGTCCAACACGTATGTGCTATAACAGGGGATAGTATATGTCGATATATTGTAACAGTCGACATATGTATGGGTGTATAAGTAAGATGAAAATGTCAAAGGTATGCACTGTGGGATATTGTGCCAATAACTGTGTAATGTATAGTATTTTAGCAGATCTGTATTCCATTCTACATAGCAGTTCTGTTATGTTATGCAAACAGTAGTTATGTCTATTGGCAATTACAATACTCAGTAACAGGATACATATCATTTGTATTCATCTGACAGTTTAGCAGCATGATAGCAAAGATAGTTGGGAGAGCTAAGTAACTATCCATGCACATAACACATGTAATATCCACCTCTCTAGTATCGCTCACATGCAATAACAGCTGTGCATGTGTACATGTTATGCAAATGTGTAGTAACCCTTGTTACAGGGCTGGACCTCTCTAGTATCATTTGCAAGTAATAACAGCTGTGCTTGTGTACATGTTATGCAAATGTGTAGTGACCCTTGTTACAGGACTGGTCCTCTCTAGTATCATTTGCAAGCAATAACAGCTGTGCATGTGTACATGTTATGCACATGTGTAGTGACCCTTGTTACAGGGCTGGACCTCTCTAGTATCATTTGCAAGCAATGACAGCTGTGCATGTGTACATGTTATGCAAATGTGTAGTGACCCTTGTTACAGGGCTGGACCTCTCTAGTATCATTTGCAAGCAATAACAGCTGTGCATGTGTACATGTTATGCAAATGTGTAGTGACCCTTGTTACAGGGCTGGGCCATATGGATATGTGCACACCTACATAGAGTGGATATTGAGAGTAGAGACACACTGGTTAAACTACCAGGTTTGTGTAGCCTAACCTCTCATTGCCGACCTAACAGCCACTTGCACATACTGTATGTAAGGTAGTGCACAGTAATGGTAATGAAACAGGTTGCATGTCATCTTTAACTCCAGTGTAGCATCTACAGTAGGAGTGTAAGATGTAAGACACTGCTGCCCACTTAGTAATATATCCATGTACACTACAGGGCCCCTGTAATAACAACTATACAGGTACAAGCTGCACTCTCTAAAGCCATACATACAGCTTTCATGGGACCTGTCAACATCCCAGGGTGTATCCTACATAAATGTAAGAACAATTAGCTATCCACATATACATCATGTTCAATCATAGCTCCATGTCAGACTGTGTACAAACCGAATGGTGCACAGCAACAGTTATCACACCCCACAAAGGAGGAGACACCATTGATAATGGGAACTAGTGCACAACTACCCTGCCGAGTCTGGTCTCTATGGCCATGAGCCATGATCAACGTATTTGATGTACTCAGTACAGATGTAGATGACAGTAGGGTTGATTCACACTGCATATCATGATCTTGCCAGGTCGTAGGACACCATCACCCATACTGTGTTCCAGCTACGCTCAGTAAACTAGATGTATCTTCCTATGTCACAGGAGTGGTTAGCAACTGGACTGCTGGCAGAACCAACACTACAGAAGGTGTATGACTAATACACGCACATCAAACCAGTACCAGCCACAGTAATACAGGGTTCATTCCTGGTACTCCCCCTCTTTGTTATCTATACCACACAGACTAACACAGAAGGCATTGCCTATTGATGTTTGCAAATGACTATGAACTAGGAGCAATAGTTGACTCCATGTGTGCTGCGTTCAACATACAGAATGGCCTTTATGTGTCACATGTGTGGTGTGATGTATGGCCACAATCTGACAGCTAAGTATTGCATTGTCATTCCCTATGTTAAAAACCCTGTACCCATGAACTACCACCTAGGCAGCGGTCAACATAATGGCAACTGTGGGTGTATTGGATGCAGCTGGACAGTAGTCTTTCCTTTGATAGTTACTTCACCACACCAGTCAGGTAGTCGTATGTGGCACCCCTAATCCTGACAGGGTGCCATCCAAGAATATAGAGATAATTGCTCAGCCATACTCAACACTCATGTGACCCATAATAGATCACATATATCTTTTAAGGGTTATTGCCCATGTGTAGATGGCCCACACTGCCCTTCCCAATCCTTAGCTCCACTTTGTAGCATGCAGCCTACCCTGAATAAAGCCATGTCCAACCCAGAGGTGTTGGACATGCTACACTTAACACATCCTGATCCCAAATAAACACATACTTCATGGACATCCACCTTTCTAGTACAAGGATCACAACATGCATGACAGATCTCTGTCCCATACACTTAACATACTCTTGACATACTATGCATCCCTGTCCAGCGAAGCTACACATCACCCCTCTGTGTGACTTGGTGTGATGACCGCATGCCAAATATATCAGTAACCCTGTGGATCACTTCTGTGGCACTGCTTGAACTGGCCACTGAAACTTACCTGTTTGTTGCCTACAGCTAGGTAACCTGTCTGCCTAGGCTCATAAATGGCCCAGGACATATAGCCTATTAGATCACTATGACCATACATGCTATAGTTGATATCCAACCCTGCAAATACCATCAGGCTAGCTATTGTCCCATGTGTTATACATGTGCAACACAGGCAATACATGGCAGGATGCTACGCAGCTGTACAGTGCCATGTAGATGTATATGGCAAAACACATACATGCTTGCAAGTCTGCAGGGTCACACGTCATGTCCCTAACAGCTATGTATGACTATCTGTGTGACATATACACAGCATTAAGGTCGATTGCATTAATGTGAATACATACAGGCATGTGCTGATAGGTAAAGACACCAGTACAGGCAAACAGACATGCCCACATCAAGACATCATCCACACGGAGTATGAGCAATGTCATCACATGACACACACACATATATGGCGATAACATCAAATCACCAGTAAGTGTCAAATGTGTGTGACTTATACATGCTAGTGGTGTAAGTGTCATGTAGATTTGCAAAGACTTATTTGTAATCTTAATAATTGTGATACACATGTATGTTCAGCTGTACTTCTCTGTGAGTTACTGTGACCTCTCTCCATCATTATGTCTTCCAGGTATGCCATGTAGCAGGCTGCCAGAGTACACCTGCTTGCAGGATGAGGTCCTCGTCCCATACCTCCTCAACAACCATACAACACTCTTCCGCCATGTGCCACAGGATGCACAGTAGCGGGATGCCAAGTGGGAGGAACTCCGCAGGAGGGTAAATGATGTTGGCGGTCACAATCTCGCCTATCAGCAGGTGCGCCAACACT
This sequence comes from Protopterus annectens, assembly GCF_019279795.1. Classification (NCBI taxonomy): domain Eukaryota; kingdom Metazoa; phylum Chordata; order Ceratodontiformes; family Protopteridae; genus Protopterus; species Protopterus annectens. The sequence goes on from NC_056744.1 coordinate 671,012,543, forward strand.
GCACTGACATCATAAGATGGGAGAAACAGCATGCTAATGCAATTGCCAGGGAACAAGGTGCAACAGGTGGGGAGCCACTCACCCAGCCCCCACTCACATGTACCAAGGAGCTACTGGCCAACCTGGGGACACCTGCAGACCTCCATCCACAAGCTTTAGCTGGTATTGTGGAGGTGGGTGTCTCTCAACCACCGAGCCTGGAGTTGCCTGGTAAGTCAGTACTGCACATATAACACAACTATATTTCACATAGTTATGTGTTACTGTACAATATGTAATGTAACATCATATGCAAGGCATGTATGCACACATGCCACATACTATAGTCTGCTACTCTATGTATGCACAGATGTGCATACTCCATAGTATAGTGTATTATACTGGCTTATGTGCTAACATGGACATTGCACCCTGTAGCTATCACACAGGTGTGGATAATGATCTTACTGCTGTGACACTCCTGTTTAGGCATATCTGGCATTTTGCAGCGACAACAGCCTGTGTCAGGTGAGATTGTTATTATTTACCAGACTTGATAATGCACAGATCATATTAATTGCATGCTATCTGCCATAACACACGTACACATAATGTATGGTAGTCCTGTTAATAGACACTGGTCAGACCTGCAATGCATCAGTTACCCATGTGAAACAATTGAAAACTATATGAAACACCTACACTAAACCTTTCAAACTGTCATTGCCAGATGTGTGGACAACTGTGAATACAATGGTGGAGGTGTGTTTCACTGTAGGGACAGGTACTACATATCAGCATTACACATGTTGGGAATACAAACAGTACTGTACAGAGAGCTTATGTGTGCACACACTCTACATGTGTTGGAGCTGGATTATGACCGGCCCACAGGATGCACCCTTGTGGATTATACCCTTGCTATAAATATCACACAATGTCATGTGCTATCTGACATGTTCATGATATGTAGTGGGCTGACTGCAACACTGCTCAACTATCCTGCAAAACATGATGTCTCACATAGCATACATACTACCCTTTGTCTGCATAATCCTGTCCTCAGTGGAGCATATGACATCTATGGGTGTATGTCATATGGGATAACACTGACATGTGAAATAAGATGGCCATCACAACCATTGGACAGAACATGTGTATACATGGCCATGGAGGATAGCCAGAGACATGAAGCAACACACACAGTAGAAGTGATGTACATGTGTGTACACCCTGTTGTACATTGGCTCTACACAATACAACTATGGCCTTTGTGTAATGGTAATATTGCAGATGTGTAACACTAAACATAATACAGGCCTGTGCACAGCTTGTGCAGGCATAACATGAAACCACCACATAACATGTCTTGAACATTTTGAGTGTGTCACGACATGAAAGCATTCACCTATACAGTATCCAAATGCATGCATGTGTTGCACAACATACACATACAACAACATCAGGCCACAGATACAGTACATTCACCTTGCTGATGTCAGACATCACTGTCATGCCTGCTCCTCATGTGTGTGATGTACACAGATGGCATGTGGAACATAGAGTATTGCTAAGTTGGCCATGTGTGGGCATAGTTGCCAGGCATCAGTAATATGGTTGCAGATGTGCAGGGGTGTCATCCTTATACCCTTCTGTGACCTGTGTCATGCATTCCACATTAGGGTTTAGTGTGTGTACACCTCAGTAACATGGGTCACATTCCACATTAGATATGTATTGTATGTGAACATAGTCATGGCTATGAACTGTGTCAGTAGCTCACACTGTATAGCAATTGTGAAGCCACATGATGCCCTGCAATGGCTATGCACATCAGCTCAATGTGTAGTATGTCACTGCATATTTGTAGGGTGGGCAGACAACATTGCATCAGCTGAAGGCCCATGTTAGTATAACATGTTCCTGCATTGGGACACCAGTACTGTACTGTAGATTGGAAAGGACACCATTGTGTTACACATGTATGCATGTCATTCAACACATCAGCAGATGACATGTCATACTACATGTGATTGGCAAGGTCATATGCCACACATCAGGACGGTGTACTGTAAACCTGTGCTGGTCTGTGGCACCATTGCAAAGTAGGGACAGCCATGGCAAACGTGTGTACAGCCACATGCACAATGTCTGTAGACTCAGCTCAGGAGTAAGCGGAATAATGTTGAACAGACATGCACTGCTTTGGGGGAGATATGCAAACTAGGGCTCAGGCAAACATGGTATGCAGTCGACATACCTTTCTGCTCATGTCTTCATACATAGGGGTGGTGGCCAACACAAAGCATCAATGGCAGATGTACAAAAGTCAGTAATGGTCTGTTAACATGTGGTGTATGTTGCACATACCATGGCAGTGTGGTGCAATGGTGCAAAGTGCATGCATTGTGTTGCAGGTATGGGGCATAGGCTACTAACACAAATGGTGCAATACAGGTATGTATGCTAACCACCACTATAATTGTGTAAGGTGCATGCCGTCTGCTATAACACATAGATGCTGTTCTGTGCAACTCAGGGATATATGATAACTATCACTATAATTGTCTAAGCAAAATGCCATCTGCCATATCACATGCATGTAGCGTGTGTCTGTGTGTGTTTCTGGTGTGTGTGTGTGTGTATGTGTGTGTGTGTGTGTGTGTGTGTGTGTGTGTGTGAGTGTGTGCCTGGTATGACTTGTAATGTACAGTTCTTGTCTTCCCCTCACAGGTGTTGATGTAGGTGCATTGCCCTCCTGCAGTCCACCTGATGTTAGTGTCCCCACAGACTCTAGCAGTGATGACGATGATAGTATGACTGAGGCACAGGTAGGGTTGTCAGGGGCTGAATCTGTGCCATTGGTTGCCATTCCACCTGTATCCCCCTCATCCTCGCACACAGTTCCTCTGCCTACATATACCCCATCACCACTGGCCATAGAGGAAGGACAGTTGGCAGGTGGTAGCATGGAACAGGGAAGTGTGGAGACTATGAAAGGTGTGCCTGCACATCATGATCCACTGGTGATGTCCCACACAGGCATGTGCCCAGCACTGCTCATAGGAGGACAACTGGCCAACATGTCCCTGCGAGACAAAGCACTTCAGCTGAAGTCACCAGACGCATGTTTCAGGCTGTAATGGAGGCACAGGCATGTGCTGAATGGCACAGAGAAGGTCTGATGCTTCAGAAGGCTGCTGTCCGTTCATTAACTGACAACATCCAGGCACTTGCAAATGCTGACCATCATCTTGCAGATGTTCTGGATAGACGATTGGGTGCCATGGTGGGAGCCCTTGACCGTGGCATGTCAATCCTTAAGCGTGGAATGTCTGTGCTGGAACATCTGGTGGGAGTGAGGCATCAGGCACGTGGACGTAGGTCAGCTACATCACCTGTTGAAGGTCTACGTGAACATGCTACTGCACATGTCCGCTCCCATAGTGGCAGTAGCAGCAGCAGTTCAGCAGGTGCTGTGCAGTACACAGCAGGCCATGTGCACATGGACCTGGATGGTCCCAACAGGGACACAATACCAGTGGACATGTGTCATCAGACAGTACCCAATCTGGACCTCTGCCTGGTAGTGCCCGTGCAACCCCTGGCAGGCGCAGGTCACGTGGCCATGGCTGGACACTGTGAACTGTGAAACCTGCCTTGTACAGTCTGCAGCTGTCAATAATACCCCTGTGCAGGCCAACCACATACCAGACATGTGTGCATGCATACACACACACACCGGAAACAGATGTAGGGCACCTCAACACACACACGCATAACATCCACACATGCCCAATGATATCACAGGCCCTAGCAAACACACACATGATGTCATCCAATGGCACAGCCTAGGCCTCTGGCAAACATTATCACCCTGTGCATATGATGATGCCTGTGCCGTATCCCTGTCATCCACACCATCAGTGCAGGGACATGCTCATATTGTCTGATGCACAGGGTGAACATATTAGGTAGACAATTGTAGATTAATATTGTTGAGTAGTGTTGACAGGCAGCAGACATACCATGTATTACAGTTTTAGAATGCATTTTGTACATTTGACAGTATGTATCATGTGTAACAACACTAACAGCATGTTGATCTTGACTTTCTGCCTTCTTCTTTCAGGTGTAGTTGCATGTACCGGGGGATGTCGGTGTTTGCAGTTAGTGTCTCATATGTACATGTTGACTATTCACAAGTCTGTATGACAATACCTGTGTGCACTTTGTAGCTTCCACATCACATTTATAATCTCCCATGTTTCAATTATGTTTACTGTTCTAATGATCCAGGAGCATGATAGCTGTGTAGTAAGCTACTGTGTTCAGAGCCATCACATCCATAGTGGGTGACATCACAGGTATAGTTACCTGGAGCAGGTAGGAGGTAAAAGAGTGATATGGTGGATGACAAGGGTAAAGGCCAGTGGAAATAGTGGCTTCTCAATGGGAAGCAGTAATACCCACTGCCAAGACAGCATGCAAACACAGACACACCCACACACTCAGGGATTCACAGACACAGTAACACACACTCTGACACACACACACACACACAGTTGCCAGTGTTTGGATGAGAACCCCTGCCTATGTGGATATCATCATTATAGTACTACACAATTACAAGACGCGCCACAGAGATTACACATGTACAGGTAGTCGGAATGGCCTAAGATCGAGGACATCGACAGGGATACTACAGTGCAGTGAGTGTATGTGGGGAGGGGGTCCATGAGTAGGCTATGTAACAACAGGTCACACCCCAGGGTGTACATGTTAACAGGCGGTTAGAATGTCTGTCTACAATTGATGATATCAACAGGGATACTAGATTGCATTGAGTGGATGGGGGAAGGGGCATTAACATTTCACTATGGTAAAATACAGCCTCACTCCAGGGACTGGACAGCCATACACACAGACAGCCATACACACACACACACACACACACACACACACACACACACACACACACACACACACTGTGGCATTCACAAAGATATACACCTATGTCACACATACAGACACTTGACATGTGTGAGGTTCAACCTGCCTATGCCTTTCTTTCTACACTTCACTCTGTACTGATGTCAACAACAGTGTTCAGGAGAGTGAAAACATGTGGGATGTATTCCCAACAATACTTGACATATATAGACACACAGACACACTCACACATGCCAGTACTGTGAATCAAACACCTTCCTATCTCATTATAGGTATTACAGAAGTACAGCACTATCGCATTCACTACAAAGCTTACTGACTCTTTCCTTTGCAAACTGTGCTGATATATGCATGTTTGCATATTGAACCTGATGTTTGTTCGGATGAGATTACTCACCTGCAAGTTAATTGTTCAGGAGTTACATCTGGTGCTCTCACTCGGCTCCTCGCCCTGCCCCCCTATCCCACACACGCACCCACTCGTGCCACTACCGCTAGCCTCAAGGCCCTTCCTGTTGTCCACTACCCAGGACCCTTATGCTACTACTAACTTCATGCCCTACCCTACACTTTTGTGTTTCCACCCACTAAGCTTATCTGCCTCTTCCCTCTTGTCCCCCACCACCACTACCTATATGAAAACCCCTCTAAGATCTTTTCCTGAGACCCACCCAGGCTACCAAACCAGCCCCTCCCCTTGTTAGAACAACCCAGCCCATGTCCAACCTAACAAACCCCTCAGCCCCCAAATGATCAACATTACTCAACTCAACCAAACCCACCAATATTGTTAGAACCACTCTGCATTCACAAACTTCACCTACCTAAATGATTCTCCACCCACTCCTGAATCACCCAGACTAGCCACAGATGGTCCCCTCACTAACACTCCCCTTCAAACAATCAAAATTCTAATTGAGACTATCATCCCTGCTTGCTTCCCAATCTCCTAAACTAGACCCTTTAACTCTTCCCCTGCACTGTCATCTAATTCCTCTAGATCCTAACAATAAATACCTCAACCTTCTCACCCTTTTAGCTGCGTTTCCCCAGACCTGATAGCACTCCAAGAGCCCCACTTAAAACCAAGACACTAAGACACACAGATAATCCCAACAGGGTGTGAAATACTAAGGAGCAGAAAAACTGGCATAAATAAAGGTGGCATCTACTAATATACTCTACAAAATACATTTTGCCGAAGAGCAGCCTCTCACAATGCCTCACACAACAAACAATAAAGATAACTCTACAAAACCTCCAACCAAACAATGCCAAAAATCATAACAAAAAACTTCAGCCAAACAAACATAGACAGCAATATCCAAACTCACCCCCACCCCCAGGGGCAGTAATAAAAACACCCCCTGGAATCCATATTCAATGGTGACTTCAACAATCTAGCAGCATCCTTCTCATAACACTTCATCTAGCAGCATAAATCCTACATGGCATATAAGCATATATCCAAAAGAGCCAGATGGACTAGAGCTCAAGCCCATAAATATCCGACCACTGGTCCCTTGCAATAAACCCAGAGTGAGTACTCAGCAGGTACTCACCATCCTAACAGGTCATCTTACTCCAGAAATCACAAATTTACATAATCCAGTGAATTCAATCAGACCAATAATCAAAATCCCGACCAATTTTCAAAAATTGAAGAAAAATCAAACTGACTGACATAAATAGTAACTGGACAATACTCAAGTCACTTTCTCTTAGAAGAAGCGGTTATCCTCTAGCTTCTCACCTTCCTCGGAACAAGTCTCTCCCATGAGGATGCGGTCCATTGGAACTAAAGCCTCTCTCTAAAGATTCAAAATCCAAAATCCCAAAAGATCAAAATCCTATCAAAAAACAAACAAGAAGACCAACTGTAGGCGTACCTCACCTCTACACTCCCAGAAAAACCTTCTAAGATTCTAGAACAAATGATAAAAAATGATCGCAAATGATAAAAAATGACAAAAAAACTTCAAAACAAATTTCTTAAAGAAATAAACAAAAATTCCTCCATCTCCAAAAACAACCACCTGCATAACAACCAATTGCAAACCTCCAACAAAACCACCACTGCACCCTAACACACAAACCACAGTGCCCTGTAAACATTGCTAACACAGAGCTATACAATCCCCTAAACATACAATTCCTAATATACAATTAGCCCTCCCTACACTACCCCTACCCAGAATCACCACAGCCTATCCAGATCATCTATTTACCTTTGATCCTTCCCATCATATCATCTATAACATCTCTTCTTAAAACTAAATTAAAACTAGCTAGCAGCTGACCTTCTCCCAGCTGGGTTTCTGCAAAAAAGCAATGACCATAATTTTAAACCGCACTCCCATCCATAAAGCCCTGCCCCTCCATATACCTTTATCCCTCCATGGAAAAAATCCACATTCCTCTCCATAAAGGTGGTGGCTCACTAGAGCTAATGATCTCTAGCCCTACTCCTACCTCTCACCCTGGCCAAAATTATGGAAAAAGGGGCACAACAACCAAGCAACTGATGGAAAAACCAAAAAAAAATATTCTAGCCAACTCACAACATGGCGGCCCAGGCACAATCACAGTACCATCAGCCCTACTATCTTTTTCTAATACCATCAATAACTGAAACAATAATAAACTATCATCTGCTCTTTTCTTAGACCTCTCCAAGGCACTATCATCAGCACTTCCTCTTCAACCCACTTCACCTTCAACCTAATAGAAAAATGGAAACCCAATTAAATCAACTAGTTCTCAACTCAAACAAAACAAAACTAAAACAAAACAACAAGACTCCTAGAGACTCTTCCTTACTCTTCTCCACCTTCCCTCACCTGGAATCAAAGCCTTCACACAGGAATCACAAAGCTGTGGGGTGTTTACCATTGATAACTTAAATTTTTTACCACCCATTTCTTCCTAACCATCAAAACCATCAATAAAAAGCAATGCTCTCTCTATAGAGTAAAACACTTTCTCACCCTCACGCTAAATTACAATTGCCAGCACACACCCTACTCATCAACTCTTTTTCTATGCCTCCCCTTTATACAAACCTAAACAAGACACCCTTAACAAACTTGCTAGATTTGCCACACCTTCTTGCTGACCCACCCACTAACTTGAAGCAACTAGGGTTGCAGTGCTTTCCCCAACTAGGGAAATTCAACCAACTCAAAACGCTCCTACACAGACAACTGTATCACCCAGAGAAAACACCAGTTCTAAAAAAATTCACCTAACTATATTAATTCCTAATATAACCCTCAAATCTTTAACGGCTCCTACTACTAAAGCTACCCAAACCAAACTCTAAGATTCCTCTATTCTCAAACTTTGGTCTCATATGTGGAACTCACTCATACTATGCTCACTTCTAACCCTTTCCTCTCCCTCAAAAAAAAAAAAAAACTCAAAAAAATCATCTCCATCTCCTCTCTGGCAATGTCCCTGTTCCAAACCTGATTAACCACTATCATTTACCCTTCTCTTACCTCACTTCTTTTAATTTAACATAAGCCTTTGTCGCCTTTGACCTATTTTTTTTTTTTTATATGCTGCTTTTTTTCCCAGATGATGCATATGCATTTATATATATTGTAGAACTCAACTATCTTCCCAATATATGCACAGGGGAGGTATAGTAGTTGTCCATTCCACCGATGGGCATACTCCAGTTCAGGTTCCTGTTGTGCTACAACTATACCTCTCAGGTCTACCTATGTACTACTTGCAGATGATGTGTCTTGTTTGTGCATACAGGTTGTAATGGACACCTACTTTAAACACACAGGTTTACATCTATGTACTTCGTGACTGTCAGTCTCCCTGTTGTTGTCCTCAATCTTAGAAGGGCATTCTGACTGCCTTGGAATGTGTAATCTCTGTGGCACATCTTGTAACTGCGTAGTACTGTAATAATGATCTGTAGATAGGCAGGAGTTCTGATCCCACCACTGGCAACTGTGTGCGTGTGTTTCTGTGTGTGACAGCAAATGCCTGAGTGTGTGTCAGCAAATGGCTGAGTGTGTTTGGGTGTGTGCGTCTCACCAAATGCCTGAGTGTGTGTGTCAATAAATGCCTGAGTGTGGTTGTGTGTGTGTATTTGTGTCTGCATCCTGTCATGACAGTGGGTTTTGCTGCAGTCCAAAGAGATACCTCCTTTTGCACTGGCTTTTATCCCTGTCAACTGCTAAACCTCTGTCTTCCCCCCTCCCCACTGCAAGTAATCAGTCCTGTGATGTCACCCATCTCAGAAGTGGAATCAGAGTAAGTGTAATTGTATGTGTTCTGTGGCACTTACCCCAACTGCATACCACTGTACTACCTTTACATAGGCAAGACGTGTATGCACAATACTGGCAAGTGTGTGCGCGTTTGTGTGTGTGACTACCCTATAGCTAGGCATACACGTGTAATGTCTTTTAGCACACCGTGGTAGCCAACTGTGGTGACTAGTGTCTGCAAAGTATTACATAGTTAGGAATGGTAAAGAATACACAGTCGAGCACGACTACAGTTGGGTATGTTATTTTCCTATGCCACTGTCAAGCAGTGACACAGAAGTGGTCACTGGGATGTAAGTCCATACCCATCATTCCCCCACCCAAACTCCACAATCCCTGGGGTAGATTACATTAGCCAGCATTCCCCACCCCAAACTCCACATATACAACAACCATCCCTTTTCTGGTGAACTGATTAAGATTTAAATGTTATAACACAAGATATGCCTCTGTTTTGTGTACATGTCAGTTCCTATGGAACCCTTCTGTGTCACAAAAGGTGTTCAGACGTGTATGTGTGTATATATATATATATATATATATATATATATATATATATATATATATATATATATATGGCTATAGCTGTGTCTGTGTATATGCGCATATATATATATATATATATATATATATATATATATATATATATATATATATATATATATATATATATATATGTGTATATCTATATATATATATATATATGTGTATATCTATATCTATATATATATATATATATATATATATATATATATATATATATAATGACAGTTGTACAGATGTAGACTTGTCTTTGTTGTTTCACAGAGTACAGTACATTCAAGGGTACTGTACATATGTGCACAAAGTGACTGTCCCATTTGTTTTCAGTACTGTGGAATACCTGTAGTAAGATGTGCATTGTAAACTCCATGCAACATGTATATAACCCAGATGGCTTAGTGGTACGTCCAGTGACCTCAGTGTGTATGGTCCAGGGTTCAAGACCTGCAAGCCTTGTTGATACTGTCAATTAGGACTGAATAAGACACTTTTAAGCAGTTGTAAGTGGGTGTAAATGTGTTTTTGTGACAGTAAGCAGTGGGTACACCCAGGTAACAGATATGTACAACTCTCAGTACACTTGAAATGCCCTTCTTTGGCAATCCTGCTGATGTCACCCACCTACAAATACACCTCTAGGACTACTGTAACCCAATAATCTCCATGATTCGTGCTGTAACTGCATAATGCTGTAGTGTGATAAACTAGTTTGATAGGTGTTCTAATCCCAGACAGGCCAAGTGTGTGTGTGTGCGCGTGTGTGTGTGTGTGTGTGTGTGTCTGTCTGTCTGCCTGAGAAAGTAACAATGCTTTTTAGAGTATTTACACTCTTTACAATTCACATAACCACCTTTGGGAATCCTGCTGATGTCACCCACCTGATGTCACCCACCTAGAAATACACCTCTGGGAATTCTGTAATCCAGTGATCTCTGTAGCGTGTGCTGTAGTGTGATAAACTAGTTAGGCAGGGGTTCTATTCCAAGACAGGCCAACTGTGTTTGTGTGTGTGTGTATGTGTGTGTGTGTGTGTGTGTGTGTGTGTGTGTGTGTGTGTGTGTGTGTGTGTGTGTGCCTGAGAAAGGAAGAATGCTTTTTAGAGTATGCACACTCTTTACAATTCACATAGCCACGTTTGGCAATCCTGCTGATGTCACCCACCTAGTAATACACCTCTGGGACTGCTGTAACCCAGCAATCTCCATAGCATGTGCTGTAACTGTGTAATGCTGCAGTGTGATAAACTAGTTAGGTAGGGGTTCTATTCCAAGACAGGCCAAGTGTGTGTGTGTGTGTGTGTGTGTGTGTGTGTGTGTGTGTGTGTTTGACAGTCAGAGCCTGTGTGGAGGTGGCTGTGAGTGACTAACCACTGGACATGTTGGGGAGTGGATTTTGTAGTTTTCCTATATGGCGTCTGTATTATATGTCACAATGTCCACCTCATGAGGAGTACAGATGTCAATCAGCCAAGGGACTGTGTTGGCAAGCCATACCCCTACATCTGGCAAAAGGCCTGGTGAACAGTGTATGCAACCCTACTATTACCCGGAATACGTTCTGAACCCATGTGTCATACACAAACACACTTGCCTAGAATATCCCGCTATGTTGTTAGTACCCTGCACATTGATGACATGGTGTGATTGCAGTGGGCTGCAGAGAGCACAGCACCCTGTCCAGCAGTACAATAGGCACATAATTGCGGACAATGTGCCTTCACTATGTTCCCCACTGGATGCCTGCAACATATGTGGTGCCATCAAATGTGATCCACAGAGGCCATACAATGAATTACACATGTGCCCTGTATGGACTGATGCCACTGACACCAGGGAATGCCTGTATCATGCTATCAATGCAGGTGCAGGGTCAACCTGCAGTCTATAAGCAGGTCCTGCCACACCAGGCCAGTATTGGCATATCTGAGGATAACAGTCAGTGTACACAACATGTGCCAGCCACTTGTACATGTCACTGTACATTATAGTGAGACGTGCACATCCCAGGCAATGTCCATGTCAAGGACTATCAAACACAGACATGGCATGCATAACAAAGCAATGGCCATACACAGTGGTAACCAGGATGTCGGAACAGTTCATACAATACCCATCTGTGTGTGACATTGCAGACACTACACCCCTGTACCACACTGCATACCATTGTCGGGTGGCATGATGCCAAGGATTATCCCTCACCCAGTCTTGCACAGCCATCTTGCACAGCCAACCACTACACACCCATGAAGCAATGCACACATGCATGTCAGTACTGGCACCTTGTGTCTGCATGTGGGGTATGATGCTCCCAACCACAGTCACTGATGTCAGACACGTTCACATGCCCTAGCCCATGGAACCTCCAGATATCCCCTGTGGTGCATGCATTACCTGTGCATTACTGCAGTGTGGCAAACTAAGTAGGTAGGAAGTGTATTTGTGGGCCTGGCAAAGTGTGGCAATGTGCCTGAGTCCCTTAGAGAGTATGGTTGTGTTAACAATGACATCCATTCATGTGGACAGCCATGTGTGCTACACCTAATGTATGTCTCATATCTCTGTTGCAGATGTCGCTCACCAGCACACATATATGTTCTTACAGCACACCAACATGTCAGCTTTGTGGCACATGGAGTAGCTGCATGCACTTGTAATAGTAATGGCTAGTCAGTCAGGGGTTTGAACCCCTGTACTGGTAGGTGTGTGACAGACGATGCTTAGATTTTAGTCTCCGTGTCCTTCTCTGAAGTACTTTGCCTCTGTCTGTCCCTCCCACACACTCTCTGGTGGATGTGAAGTTGTACACCTGCTCAGCATCAGCTTGAGTTTTGTAAGTGATGGTCATGATCAGGTGATGGCCTCTGCACCTATTGTAGTCCTCCTCTAGATGATTGCATGTGGAACAGCTGTGGTGATGTTCCCATAGCCAATCGCATGGAAACACAGTGCAATATCTAGGAACATCATGTTGGTGTTTGCCCATGACAGACGCTGTGAGTGGAACGTGGATCTAGTGTTTGGTAAACGGCATCACAGATGATATCTGGATATTCCTCAAACAACATACACAGTGGAAAATAGCCTAAAGACAGGAGGGTGATGTGCCATACATGACTACAGGATGTAAGTGTAGCTAAGCTTCATTGAGACAACTGCCAGTTTAACAAGTTGTGCGTGGTAATGGCTATTCTGCATGTTTTAAAACTGACAAGACACTGCTCTGTTTGTGAGGGAACCCCCATCTGTAGGGCCATCTGTGGACTGGTCAGTGTGTGGAACCATTTGTTTCCTGTGTTACTCACTGAACACACATCTGTGAACTGCAGAAGCATAGTGTGAGGATTGAAGTCAGTACATGGTGATAGTGATGAGAGTTAATGCCATTGCATCCCTGATTGGACATATGTCACATGAAACAGTGGTATGACAGTCACTGTCTGGGGTTCTCAGTGACATGCCAATAATGGGCCACTGTTCATAGCTGCAGTCACAAGTCTTCTACACTTTGTACAGATGTCATGCAGTATATATGCATGTGTTGTGCTCCCTCTGCAAAATATACCATCTGTTGTGTTGGGTTGATGGTCATATCTATGCATGCTGTTATAAGTAATCCTGAATGCTGTTGGCTATTACTAAGCCATATTTGTGTTAAAACTGCAACACCATAGGCTGTATGGGTTTGGAGGTCCCAGCAGAACCTCCCATCGCACTTCAGCTGGCCATGGCACCAGGCACCAGCACATCTGGGCCCCAGCCTTGGACCTCCACCTCTGTTGGCTCTGCAACACCTTCTGGTGGAACCGCTACTGAGGATGGGGCTTGTTCCCCCCTGGGAGCAGGTTCAGACAGGAACTTGTCCACTGTTGTACAGTCCCAAACATGGTGCATAGGGGGCTCAGTAAGGGGTTTCGAGGCCAGATATGCCAGCTCAAGGGCAGAGTGTCACATTTACAGGGTGAGCCTGCCCCTCCTAGACAGCCCCCAGCACAGCCACCTTTGCGGCTGTTTTGGTGCAGTGGTGGCTGCCCATGGCTGGGGACCTCTGACCCACTTTTTCCATCTGGGGGCTCATGGGCTTGTGACTGCCAAACACCCCTCCCCGTCCAAGGTGTATCCTCCCACATATGTCATATACTGACCCTGTATGCTGTCTTCTCTGTCAACCTACCCAACCTATCCTCCACGAGCATGCCTACTCTCCTTCCCCCACATCCCACTCTCACCCTATGGAAACAAAAGGCCAATAAATTCCTAGAACAACATTTGCCCCATACATAGCTGTCCATTTTACATGTGTCCACTGGTATGATATGTCCATCACAACATACACCAGTTGTCCTCACCCCTGTCTCTCAGGCACACAATCCTGGTATGCACATGACTCCTAAAGGTTCCAGGTACACGTGATGCAGATGATCCCATTGTACACACAACACTACCGGTCCCTCTATGGTTACCCCATTTACCTTTTTCATGATGATGATGATGTCGCACAGCAAGAGTACTGTTCTCACATAATGATTGGACAGGAACTGTTGTGTTAATGTAAATAAAATGCACAGAGTGATGTATTTGGCCAAGGTACAAATGTTTGCGTGTATTAATGACACGTCTGTCTGAAGGAGTCTTGATATTACATAGGACAACACCACTACATAATACAGGCATTGCTGATGCTTCCCTTTACATTCCTTTGTAATGCTTTGTTGTCACATGGGATGTTCTTGATATATCTATATATATGTATGTATATCTGGACATAAACACACACACATACATCTACATGATGGAATACATTTCCTATACTGTTGAATGACAGTGCTGGATGATATGTTTGTGATAACATCCGATGTCTGTATATCTGCCATGGCTTAGTAGTAAATCACATTAGCTGTGTGTGCAGGGTCTTGGTTTCAAGCCTTGCAGAGGCTGTTTATTTTGTTGCTGGGAAGAACAAGGCCATTGGATACAGAGTGATTAAGGCACATTAAAGCAGTTGTGAGCAGGTGTGCATGGGTTTGTGCAGAGCTAAGCAATGCTGACCTCTGGTTAAAGTTTCTTACACTCAGTTAGACTCTACATTGCTTCACCAGTGTAATACTCACGTACCGGTGGCCAAACAGGCTTACACCCGCTTGCTCCCACACTTGCAAATGCACTGGATTTGGTGTTTGCATCTGACACTCACACCCCTAGGTGGGAGTGATGACTACGATATTACCTTGTGATGCCTATTACATCGGGTTACATGCCTACAGTATTGGGAATGGCTGCCCATTAGGCGAAAGTATGCCGTTCGACTGTACAGAATCCGCGGCCTGTCCAGAGTTTGATTCATATCATTGGTGTGTTCCTCTTACAATCTGCACCTGTCTGGCTAATACATGGGAACTGACACTCTTCAATACAAACAAGTAATTGGGTTTTGGAACCCACATCCTTCAGCCAAGTCTTGCTACTGTATCCCTAATATTCTATCAGCTTTCGAAGGTTGTAAATGGAATATGTGCTTTCTGTCCCTATCAGATCTCTCAAACGATTGGGGACAAATATCAACTGAATCAGGGACACGTCATAACAACATCAGGGACACATTTAAAATATTAGTGCTATTAACCTGACACATTGATAGACTCTGAGCATATGAATTCATACACATTTTATGAGGTAAATGATGTTTATAACTCTATATTATTGTCATTATTCATGACTTGTAATTCACCACCTTTCCTCCAAAAGTCACTAGTTTTAGGAGGGATTAAGTGGGACAGAGTTAGAATTTGAGTCAAAATCAGGGATGTCCCTGGAAATCGGAGACAGTTCAGAGGTATGGTCCCTATTTGTTCCACCAATGGTTTATGTCCTGTCCAGTGGATTTGCTCTTTGGGGTTGAGAGGTATGGGCATCAGCTATGCCCATTTCGGAATATTACTTGCATCCACGGGGCAAATTCTGCGGTCGTGGTGTGGCGGTAGCATTGTCGCCTCACAGTTAGACATTGCCCGTTTGATTCTCAGTTAGAGTGTCTTCTGTGTGGTGACATACATGAATGGGTGTTCCTTCGTTGAAGGTTGTGCGTTAGGCCCGGCAAGCCAGCATGTAAAAATCTACTGCCAATCATTAGCGGACCGGAGTTCCACTGTGGTGACCCCTAACCAGGAAAAGCTGAAAGACACAAACAAGCTTGCATCCCGGGGCAGTCCTAATATGACTGCACCAGCCAACATCTGCACGCCTAGGCCCATAATTGCATACCCATGGTTCCCCCACCTGCCCCTCCTCTACAGCACTCATTCTTACTGTGGGTGCAGGTGGGGTATAAACACCCCACTACACACTGCCGACTCTCCGCATGTGATGACACATGTATGTTGTGATGACCCATAGGTTTTCAGGCTTGCACAACCTACTGGTCTGTGTACGTCTACAGCCTGGTTTGATGAATCATTACTGGGACTGACTCCGATGATCATTAATTTTTGGGTGTCCCACAAGGGACATTGATGTCTTTGTTTCAAGATTAGACTTGGCAGATCTCTCCCACTGGTAGTATCCTGCCTGTGGTCTGGGAAGCAGTGGTGTGTTTACTTTTATTGTGTGTCTGTATGTCTCACTGGCCTATCTGGGGGGTGCGGGCTGATGCTACGTGTTACACATTTGTTTATTGGACCCCTCACCCCCCCTTATGCACGGCCTGTGAACATATGCAATTCGTAACTGCTGTATCATATCCTAGCTATATACATGTGTATATTTACAGTCACATACACACACACACATATATATATATATATATATATATATATATATATATATACATTACTATATACAGATATATCTGTATATGTATGCATACATGTATATATTTATATATTGCTGTCTATATATATATATATATATATATATATATATATATATATATATATATATATATATATATATATATATATATATAAATCTAACATCATATGGGTCTATGGGTGTCTGCAAATGTATATATTTATATGTGGGTATGTATATGTATTATGTCTCTGTATGTATACATTTGTACTACTGAAAGGGAGAGGCTTATCTCTATGTTGCTATGGGTAGATATACACACACACATACCTCTACATATATACATCTACATCTGGTTATTCTGTTCTTTGCCATATAGATTACACTTTGCTGCAGTGGGACTCATAGTTGGTGTGGCTGCTCGTTGGGTGATTCCTCTGCCCAGTGAACACATTTGTTTATATCCCTGGGGCTGTCCATATAGGCCCACATCAGCCAACACCTGCACACCTAGACCCATAACTAGCTACCCATAGTTCCCCCACCCGCACCTCCTCTACAGCACCTATCTTTACTCTGGGTCCTTTTCGGTTCTGAACACACAACTACACGCTGCCCACTCTCCACTTCACGGGACCCATGTCATACAATTGTCTCGACCCATGGGTCATCAGGCTTTCCCAGCCTTGTATTCTGAGTATGTATACACCCCAGCCAGAATGTTCGGTTTACTTTTGGTCTTGTCAATTTTTGGGGTGTCTCGCAAGGGACGCTCCTGTCTGTGTTCCAAGATTAGATTTCATGGGTGCACTGTGCACCCCCGCCCAGTTGTACCCTGCCTGTGGTCTGGGGAGCAGTGGACTATTTACATTGTTTGCGAGTTTTTGTGTATGTTTCCCATGTCCGACTGGGGGGGGGGTGGAAGGTCATGCTACATGTTCATAGGTTCATAGGTTCATAGGTTCATACTAGGCTATCTGCCCGAGGGCATTTACAAGCCTAGCCCAGTTTTGTGTGGCTTAAGCCCCCTTTAGTATGGGGAACTATACCTGAGGTAATCCCTGGGTATATCTGCGATCTCCCATCCATTGGTCAAGATTTCTCTTGAACAAGGCCTCTGCCTCACATATACCATATATATATTTTTATTCCACACAGCACAGGAGTCTTTGGGTGATGAATATATCCCAGCACGTCCTATTAATATAGCCGTGTCGAGGTTTAAGTATCTAGATTTTTGAGGTGAAGCATATTCATCAAATCTGAGCAAGCTGTGGTTTACCGAATAGAGCTGGAGTTTCTTCAGTTTCAGGCAAGCAAGGACAGATGTTTGGATCCTTTTTTATTCTTTTTTTGTGGCCTCTGGCCAGCTGCTGCAAGCAAAGTGTCGTCAGAGATATTTCGGGGGCATTGTATATTCAATCATTGGTCTGTCTGATGATTGAGTATAGGAGATGACTGACCTCCCTTGATCTAGATGAGAATCCCTTCATGATAAGGTGGGCAATGTAGAAGGTCTTCTTGTTTCATGTTTCTTGCTTGGGCCCCTCACTTCCATTGGCATAGCCTGTGAACATATGTCATTCTTGTGTGCTGTTTCCTATCATAGCTGCATATCTGTGTATATCTACGCGCACACACACACACACATATGTATATATATATATATATATATATATATATATATATATATATATATGTATATGTATATGTCTGCAACCATATATATGTAGATATATATATATATATATATATATATATATATATATATATATATATATATATATATATATATATATATATATATATATATATATATATATATCAGCAGCAAACAGCACGTATTTCACATCCAGGGCAGAGTCTCTAAGAAGTGATAGGTGCGGTAAGAAGACACAACCACTACCAGTTAGCAAGGTCTCAAGTTGCTTCTTACATCCACTCTCTTCAAAAGCACTTTTCGTTTGCAGGCATATTGTCTACAAACATCACCTTAAAACAGATGACAACAATAGAGCTGAACATCCACTTCTGAATAAATTTAAAGCAGCTTCTGTTTATTATAAAACATCGTCAGAACTTGTTAAAATAGTAAAACAAACACAAAAAGATAAGCGCTTTCGGGTTTCAAAGTTCACCCTTCATCAGATCTATACATAATGACCACTGTTCCTTATTTAAAAAATACTTTGCTCCAATGAGGTGAAACTACTAATTAGCACGCCATCCCCTAATGCATTGAACACGCCTTCTTGTCTTCATTTCCTGAGTGCTAGTGGAATAAAACAGCACTACAAGTTAATGTGCCCTTTCTCTTTGAAAAGTGTTAGACACGCCTTCTTAGTCTTCGCTTCCTAAGTGCAGGTTGGATGGGAAATGTAGTATTAAGTCCTGGTTTTACATGTGCTTGTAGTTTCCCTATCCAGAGCATTTCCTCTTGCTCTAGTCTATTATTGATGTCACCCCCCCCTACTAGACACATATACAACTTTTAAAACCCTGAAAACAAAACTGTGATCTACATGATCCCTGATATGTTTTGCCAGGAGACTTTCCCACATAGAATTGTTCACATTTTGAACATGTGGCTAAATACACAACATTTCTAGTTGTGCAATCCGCAAATGTTGTGTATTTAGCCACATGTTCAAAATGTGAACAATTCTATGTGGGAAAGACTATAAGACAACTAAAAGAAAGGCTCTCCAAACATGTCAGTGACATTAGGTTAAAAGATTTTAAAAGTCCCCTGGCAAAACATATCAGGGTTGAAGCTATTCAACATTACTTAATGAAACATAGTAATTATACACCACAAAAAATGGATTTAATAGTAAGACTTACAGAAGCCATCTTTTCAATATAATGTCTTCGTATATGAACAAGATATTTATATCCAACGAGATGGCGTAGCTATGGGCACATCTTGTGCCAATAGTTACGCCAATATGCTCTTGGCTGAATGGGAGGAGGAGGGCCTTTTTAAGTACACCCTACATTCAAGGTTTGTACGTTTTTATCGACGTTTTGTCGATGACATCTTCTTTGTTTGGGAGGGTGACTTAGAACAACTACAGTCATATATTTCAGTTATCAATAATATGACCTCATACTTAAGATTTACTTCTACATATTCCTATAACAGGATTGATTATTTGGATATTTTCATAGAGAGAGTGATGGGAGATCAAGTAAATACAGGTGTATATAGGAAGACCTGCTATAGGAATTCCTTGTTGCATAGATCAAGTATGCATCCTAGATTTGTGTTTGAAAATATCATTAAAGGTCAAAGTATGAGAATCTCAAGGGTCAATGCCTCAGAACAGGGTTTTAATGAAGAAATCCACCTATTTAAAGATAGATTACTTCAACATGGATATATGGAGAAGGAAATCGAAAAAGGCCTCATGGATATAGAGAATATAAGAAATGATAGGGCCCAACCTTATTTTTCTGCCCATAATTACACTAACTCTAATCAACAATGTCAAAGTGAGTTTGTAAGAGTCCTGCTTTATTATACCAGTGATAGAAAGGTATTTATGGATATTATAAATAAATATTGGTGTATCCTTACTAGTAGTGATGATATTAAATTATTAGTGGGCGAACAACCTAAATTTCAATATAAGAATAGACGGAATTTAAAGAAGCTTCTATGCTATCCTAATAATAACTCTTCACATCACACAGACATAGGTACCTATCCATGCTTGAAATGTAATTACTGTGCATATATAATTACAGATAGTTCTTTCATACATCCGAACACTGGACAGGTTTTTCAATTCCATGTTTCAGCCACTTGTTATACTGAGAATATAGTATATCTGGCAGTATGCCAGGAGTGTGCAGCATTCTATGTTGGTAAAACCAACAGAATGCTTCCACTAGGATTAGGGAACACGTTTATGCTATAAGAATTGGTTATACTATGAATGCTTTAGCAAAACATGTGAATATTGAAGGTCCCCATCACACTTTTAAATTTAAAGTTATAGATCATGTCTATCCAACGATTAGACAAGGGGACATTCTCAACAGAACAGAATGTAGAGCGGTAAACTGGATACTACGGCTACGAGCTGACAAGGATAAGGGGCTAAATGATAGAGCATCTATAAAACCTAAACTTAGAGATAGACGCTTAATAACTAAATGAGAACATTGATATATATCATGTATATTCTTAATATATTTCTAATAGGTTCCTATTTGGCACCTTCTCATATGCCTACATCTATTGTGAATTGTTAGGCTTTTGCAGTTATAAAGTTCTAGGACACAGTATAGTTCTATTATTAGAATGTTTAGGACAGTTTGTAAAACATTTGACATGAATATATATTTTGATTTTTTTGATTGATACACATAGGTTTAATAGTATATGTATATATATATATTTGTTAATTTATATTTTTTAATTTATATTATTATAGTTTATATATATATATATATATATATATATATATACATAATATTATGTATGTTTAATAATTGTTGATTGAGTATTTAAATTGTTTTTTAGATTGCATAGTTAAATCAAAATTATATACGAACAAAAAGATAGAAACTCAACATTGTAGATTGATTTTCTAAAATTTTCTAAAATTTTGTTGAGTTCCAGAAATATATGGATATGATTACGTAGTACTTGTATATTTCTGAATTATTATATTAAAATTATAGAGCTAGCCTGATATATATTTTTTAATGAAGCTTAGCGCATCGTAAAATTGTAATGGGTAGTATATTATATGAGACTTAATGCATTTTTAGATAACAATGCGTAATTTATTTAAATTGCTAATTATTCTTTTTAGATATATTGTCCTTATAGCACGTAGGTTATAATATATCATGTTGATATAGTTTATACTTAGGATGATGGATGTATTAAATGCTGGAGTGCAACAGTTTAAGGTATATTTATGAGTGAGTAATCTCTATGGGAGCACTTGAATATTTACTTATTTTTATTTACATCTGTTAACCTATGTACATAGCATGGGCGTATTTGCGCTCTGTGCATAAGCAAACTTACAAAAGGTTGGCACGCGCTTATGCATTTTGAGTTTTTAGTATTGTTAACCTTGGATTAATATGTTTATTTTAGTGCGTTTTTTAGTAGTAATGGGCAGTATATTAAATTGTTGATTTTTAGTGATATGTAGGTTATAATCTATCAGGTTGACTTATTTTATAGCAATGATGACGAACGTACAAAATGTTTGAGTGTAATAGTGAACAATTTTGATGTATCCATGTTTAGTATTTATTTGTTTACATTTGTTAAATGTTTGTTTAAACCATGGGCGTTTTTGCACTATGTGTTCAAAAAGTATAAGTGTTTCGATGTGTGTTTACATACTATGATATTTTCAGCACAGTTGACTTTAGATTAATATATCTAAGTTGATCGAATTTTTAACAAACTGTTTAGTTTGATTGTTAGAAATACATAGTATGTATATAAAGTTGATGACAGTGTGCTACTTAAATGAATGTAGTTACTGTTAAAGGTTTTCCTTTATACTTTACATGTGAGAATAGTACTGCATGGAATATAGCTGTAGGGATCATTATGTGTGTTGCTTCACTCTTTGAAGTATATAAATAATGTTGATTTTAGAAATAATCAGTCAGGCAATTTTAACGGAGAAGGTCATTATGGCTATGTTGTAGTGATGAACAAGTTAAAATAATGTCAATGCAGATGCGCGTTAGTTTTACTTCTCTAAGTGATAGTATCTCTTTAATAGTTTGAATACATTTAGAAAGGAATTACGTCACATGCATTTATATATATATATATATATATATATATATATATATTAGTTAATTAGTTTGTTTGAATTTTAACGGTCTGATGAAGCTTTTTTGAAAGCACTTACTGTGTGTGCACGAATTAAAGTCCGATCTGTTTTTACATTGCTGCTATTTTGGATTATTTGCTTTGTGGAAAGACTTTTAATACTTTTATGCTCTGGTTGCCTCTCTGCCTGTTTATTTGGACTTATATATATATATATATATATATATATATATATATATATATATATATATATATATATATATGTGTGTGTGTGTGTGTCTGTAAAGCAATGCATACCCCGCGCAAATGCACTTACACACGCTTACTGGTGTTTATATATGCTTAAACCTGCTTACTAGTGCCTTATTCATTATGGCACTGACACTTCACTCCATTTCACTTTTAATTGTTATTTTGCAGGTTATACAGCGGACAGATGTCGAAATATGTTCATGTACAGATTACCGATGTTAAATGGTATGTGATGCAGTGGCATTCGGAATGGGAATGTCTGTTCGTTAGGCGGTTTCTCTAACCAATACATTATTGCTGTGCTGCTTCATTTGCATATATACCCATATACCCATGGCTCCTGGTTCCCCAAACACCCACCCCAGCGCCTCCCTAACACTGCAGTCATCCATTCTCTAGTTGGATTTGTGGTGTATCCACATCACTACACATTGGCCACTCCCTACTCCTGTAGACCCATCCCATCGGTTGACTCACTCCACATATCCTCAGAACTCCCAAACTTTTAGTCCACAAACATTGGTGACATGAGCGACCAAAAGGACACTATTCACAGTTTTCGGGTTGTCCCACATGGGACACGCATGTCTTTATGTCAAGATTAGACTCTATACGTCATTACATCCTTACTCCCATTAACATGACACTACAGTAAGTTAATAAGTATGTCTATGTGGTAACCCACACGTTACACATGAGAGCCTAATTATGTATGTGTTCGGTATATTTCTTTTACAAATAGACCGGTTTAGTAATTGGCATTGCTGTAGCTTGCAGATCACAGGAATGATTCCATGTGTGAGAATGTCCTCACATTTGATTTTTTCAGCACAGCACTGACTTCGGACATTGTACACACTTCTGCATTTTAGCAGTTTTGTCCCTTCCCTCTTATGCACAACCTATTATTCTATCTACTGTCGAGGTTTGTAAGGGCACATTCACGTTATTTATGTCTGCAAATGGAATGAATGTGTTACAGAGAATGTACTTCTACATATAGATGTCTGCATGTGTGTATGCATATATACTTATAATGAACTTGCTGACCTCCATGAGGTGATCCAATTAGAACCAGCCCATTCAACCGTGTTACGCCTGGATCCATAATTTCATACACCTAGTTCCTCCACCCCACCTGAGTTCAACATACACGCATACCATCCATTGTCCATTTGCTATCGCAGCCATTACACACTTCCACACATTGCCCTTTCCCGAGCATTAGGGGCCCACACGTTTGTTGTCCCAACCCATGTATTCTCAGGCTCTCCCACCATTTAATCCAAGAACATACCTGCCCTTGCTTGTGGTAATGGTCGGATGGCCAAATAGGCTATCAATGTTTGGATAGTCCTTGAGTGTAAAGTAGACTTAGCAGATCAACAATGTTACTCCCACTGGTAATATCCTGCCTGTGGTGTGAGTAGCAGTGCTTTGCTCAGTCCTGCCCAGCTTGATATGACATACGCTGACAGCGCTATATAATACTGCGGTTGCTATTGATTCCCTTCTCATTCCTTTCATGTGCTTTATTGTTACATCATTCTTTCTTCATAGATATATATATATATATATATATATATATATATATATATATATTATATATCTGTACTTACTTATATATATTATATACATTTCCTATGCTGGGCACTGCTCAGAACCACGCAAGCGCACTCAAACTTGCTTACTGGTACTTATATATGTTTACTGCTGCTTATTTGTCCTTACACCTGCTTACTAGTGCCTTATTCATTATGACAGTGCCACTTTGATTGAATGACATTTAGTTAAGTATCTCATGCGATACTCTTATGTCAGTTTTACAGCAAAACAACATGCATTCCACATGGAAAATGATATGTGCTATTGTTGGGCTCTAACCGTGAATGCCTGTTCATTAGGCTGATGCTCTAAACACTACACTATTGACGTTTACGTTGATTCGCATGTTTTTCTCTATTTGAATGATTTTGATGTGTAAGCTACGCTCAGCGGAGAGCAGCGACATGCAAACATGCTGTGCTTTGCTTACACCTTTGATATTGCAGCAATTCAAATGTATAATAGGGACATGGGGAATCTAATTGTGAAAGTTCTAGGAACAGGGCTCAATATTCCACTACGTGCTTATGTGTTTACTACTTCGGTTTTATTTCACTGTTCGTGGACACTCTTGTATGCTTACCATACATTTCAGTATCCACGGACACTGAATTACTGACTTACTATTAGAGAAGGGCTCTACTAGTAAGCATAGGTTGTGCAACTGTCAGGGCATGTTTACGCCTCCGTAGAGCACTTCTACATGCCCCCTGCACTCGCACACATTTCCTGTACATGTCGAGGGTGCGGCGGCATGCCCGCATACATATTCTTATGGCACTGCTGTACCATCTGTAGTGAGGACGCTCTGTGCAAGGCTAAAACCGTCCTTCTGCCGAGATTCTTGAATCCTGGGGTACATCTTGTCATGTGTACAAGTGGAAGAATATCAAAAAAAACTTCAGGTAAATGACAAGAAACAAGACAAGTGTCATTTATGAAATATGCCGCGAATATAGTAAGAAATAGGAGTGTAAGTCACAAACATAGAAAGAAATAAAAAGAATAAGAAATATTACAATGCAAAATTGCAAGCAAGTAAGACGTAAATGCATGCACAATGAGAAACATGTCAGCAGAAATCCCTTTGATAGCAATGTTTGATTTAGACTGTGATAGCACAGGATCACATTGGAGTATTTTCTAATTAGTCTAAAGAACGTATTACAACTAGAGAGGGCGTACTGAAATCTTGACTTTTACACATGGTAGAATGGCCAATACATAATATGTATGAACTATGCATAGACACAGACAGTTTACAAGATATGGTATACAAGTTCAATACATATTTTGAACATAGAATTGGACTGTATCAGTTCAGGTGTTGCCCATTAACAGGGAAATGAGCTAGTTTCAATGTATCAAGCATATTTAAGAATGTGGATTCAACAACATAGGTCAAGAAATAAAATGCAAATTATAAAATCCACCTTGTAATGATTTTGTTGGAGGGTTTTAGATGAGCCTGGGATAACACTAGACAAGCTCACTGACTATTGATAGAACATCAGGTGTTTCAGATACTCTAGCTAAGAAAACATAGATGACCAAGACATACATTGCACTTGCAACAATTGCAAAGAAAGTTTATAGTATGTAGTGTAGATATTGTAAAACAAAATACTTTTATAAAAGACCATAGAAAAGTAAAAAAGGGCAAGTGTAAAGGGCAAATCATATTTAAAGTGTATTCACAACAAAGTATTCACAACACCAAAGACAGTATGGCTTTACTAGGATAGAAACAAACTAAGGCAGGCACACACAGAAAAGTTTTGCACATGTTTGCAACACTTATATCGCACACTCAGAATTCTTTATGAATGAATGACATTTTGTAGTGCAGCTTCAAGTTTAAAGTAGTCTAAGGGATAACATGGTGAACACAGTAAAATAAAAGACCTGATACCTGGACATCACCCTACCTGACAGAGCAAACAAAACACGTAGATGATTACTGCATGGATCTGTAGTAGTCTTAATTCATAAAAAATGGCAAAAAATGAAAAACTAATAATCATATAGTATATTCATTCATTCACTTATTCACTATGTTTGTATGAATGAATGAATCAATCAATGGATTAATAAATTAATTACAGTTTTTAAACTGCATAGATCTGTTGTAAAGTACTTTGTGATAGAAGTTATAACAGTAGTTGAGGTGATTTTTTGCATAAGACCTAATAAGTGTGTATGTAATGTGTATATATGTATGTGGCAGTGTGTATGTGCTGCATATTTATGAGTGTGTGTGTGTGTGTGTGTGTGTGTGTGTGTGTGTGTGTGTGTGTGTACAAATATATCCATACAACTGGGAAAACTACTCAAGCACCAATGCACTAGCCCAACGCTTCCTGGAATTCATCAATTCCAATGCCCTGGACCAGCTCATTCTTACCCCCACTAGAGGAAGCAACATCCTTGACCTGGTTATTACCAACATGGGCAACTGTTGCTCTGCACCAGTAGTCAGTTCCTTCCTGGTTAGATCTGACTACAAACTAATCACCATGGAAATCCACATCTCACCCACAACCTCTGCAAAGGTATCCAGCATGAAAAACTACTCCAAAGCTGACTTTGGACTCCTAAAACAGAGGTGGATAAATTCAAGGCACCCATGCCAATGGAAAATAGATGCATGACTGTCGAATCATACACCAATGTGCTGTACAAACACGAACATAAATGCATGGAACTAGCCATAGGTTCATAGGTTGGTACTAGGCTATCAGCCCTAGGGCCTATACAAGCCTCGCCATAACAATTCCCTGGCTATTTCTTCCCACATTATTTACTTTCCTGGACCCCTGTCTAGCAGGGCGACTGACGTGATCCCTGGGGTGAATTTCCTTTCTCCCATCCAATCGTCAAGGTTCCTCTTGAAGAGGTCCAAAGAGGCACTCTGCTTGACATGTATGGGCAATCTATTCCAGAGTCTGGGGAGTCTCTGGGTCAGGAACCTATCCCTCCAGCATGTTTTGTTTATTGTGATGACAAGGTTTAGATCCCTGGAGCATGTAGCTCTGAGGGACTGGGATTTCTTTAAGTGTAGCATGTCCAACAACTCTGGGTTTGACATGGCCTTGTATGTTAAGCAGAGATCGCCACTGAGTAGACGATATGTGACAGAGTATAGCTGAAGTTTTTTAAGGCGGTCAGCATAGGGCATCTGCTTTAGGCCTGTGATTCTTTTAGTGAGGTATTTCTGAGGCCTTTCCAGTTGTTGCAGATGTCTTGAGAGGTACATACCAAATGTGGCGTTGTATTCTATAATGGGTCTAATGAGGGATGAGTACAGTGGGACAATGACCTCCTTTTTTCTGGATGAAAAGTCCTTCGTGATGAGGTGTGCCACATAGAAGGATTTCCTGACTGTTGTGGCGATGTGGTTATCGAAGGTGAGACCACTGTCCACCTGTGTCCCTAAGTCTCTTATCACACTTTCTGTGTTTAATGTACTGACACCTGTATGGTAATTCATGGATACATGTTTTTTCCCAAAGGGGATAACAATACATTTCTTGGCATTGAGCTTGAGCCCATGGCTCTGGCACCAAGCATCTGTTTCTGTAAGGCCCTTTTGTAGAGTATCCACATCATTTGGGGATTCAATAATGGCTCCCAGTTTGCAGTCATCTGCAAACTTTGTTAGCCAGAGTCCCTTAGTGTTGACCTGTACTTCAGAAAAGTAGATGCCAAACAAAAGCGGCCCCAGGACTGAACCCTGAGGTGCTCCACTTGTCACTTGTCTGGAGCTGGATTTGGAGTCGGCTACTTTTACAGTGTGGGTTGTATCATCAGTAAGCCATTTAGCAACCCATTGGGTGACATAGGGATTAATGCCCAACTTAGTAAGTTTATCTATGATTCCAGAGTGGGGGGTGGTGTCAAAGGCCTTGGCAAGGTCTAGATAGGCTGTGTGCACCACCTTACCCTTGTCCATGGCTCTGGAGACTGATTCAAAGAAGTCAATCAGGTTCAGGAGACAAGATCGGCCCTTCACAAACCCAAACTGGGTGGGGTCCAGTGTTTGAAGGTTGCCAATGTCTTTGTTTATAAGTTCCATGATAATACGCTCCATGGCCTTGCAGATAAGGCTTGTCAGACTGATGGGATGGTAGTTTCCAGGATCCAAGGTGGATCCCCCGTTGTGGAGTGGGATAACTGTGGCTCTGCACCACTCAGTGGGCACGAAACCTGAAGTGAGGCTATGATTAAACATGACACTTAGGTGAGGTGCCAGTTCATATTGTAGTTCATGTAGTACACAGCCCAGGATGTCATCTGGTCCCATGGATGCTGTATTCTTGGCTTTAGAGAGTGCGTTTTGTACCTGTGTGGCCGTTATTACTGGAATTTGGCAATCTTCCGGTATTGAGATGGGCCATTTAGGGGGGGAGAGGGGGGTGAAGTTGGCACTGAATCGATCTGCCAGGATATTGGCAATATCCTTCGGATCAGTATATTTAATGCCATTCTGTTTTAGCTCAGAGCAGATCTGAACATTGCCATTTAGATTCTTGACATAGTTATAGAATGCTTTGTGGTTGTCTTTGGAATCTTTGGCAATTTTATTTTTGTAACTAGCTTTGGAGGATTTTATGAGGCATCTCAGTTTCTTACTGAGGCTAGTAAGGGAGTTTTTTGCATCCTGGGATTTTCTTCTTTTCTGCAAAAGTTTCTTCCCTTTGTTGTAAAGTTTGTTTATGGCAGGGGACCTCCAGATTGGCTTCCTTTTTTTGGATGAGAGCATTTTGGTTCTATTTGGGATGACACGATTCATGCATGAGTGGATGTGCTCGTACAGTGCCTTAGTGTAAGATTCAGCAGTTGAACTTTCAGTTCTCGTCTGCATGGGTGTCATGAAGTTTGTCACTTCTGACTTCAATAGCATGAAGTTGGCTTTGGAGAAGTTTTTTATGGTGGTTTCTTTACTGGGGGGTGGGGTGGGATGTGGATGTTAAGGGTGATTAGCTTATGGTCAGACCTGACTAACAGAGCCAATATGCTCTCCAAAAAAGGAAGCTAGTCTGGTGGACCCTGCCATTAATAAACTCTACAGCAGAAGGAAGAAACTGTTACAGAAAAAGGTGAAGTCCCAAGGCTGGAAAAATTCCCTTATTAGCCTCAACAAAAAGTTGAGATCCTTCATCAAAACCTCCAAAGCCAGCTATGAAGGCAAAATTGTGCAGGCACTAAAAACAATCACAAAGCCTTCTTTAGTTATATCAAGAATCTCCATGGCAATACCCAGACTTGCTCTGAGTTACTGCATAATAGTACCTCCTATATTGAGCCAACAGATATTGCCAACATAAGGACTGACAGAGTCAGTGCCAACCCTACCCCTCTGTCTCCCCCTAAAGAACCAATCTCAATACCGGCAGAATGCCAGACACCCTGCTTTACTGCAACACAGATTAAAGTTGCATGGTCTAAGGCCAAGAATACAGCTTCCTTGGGACCTGACAATATCCCTGGCTGTGTTCTACATGAATTACCAAGTGAACTGGCACCACATCTGTATGCTCTGTTCACTCACAGCCTCACCTCAAGCTTTGTTCCTACCAAATGGAGCACTGCTACAGTCATCCTGCCCCATAAAGGAGGAGTGACTAAAGTCCCTGGAAATTATTGCCCCATTAGCCTGACAAGTCTGATATATAAAGCTATGGACCGCATCATCATGGACCTAACTAAAAAGGATATAGGGAATCTCCAAACTCTAGATCCCACACAATTTGGTTTTGTGAAAGGTACATTGTGCCTGCTCAACCTGGTTGACTTCTTTGACAAGCAAATATTCTGCTGACACTGTTGAAGCTGCCATGGAACAGAAGAAGCAAAAGCAAGTAGAATCTTCAGCAAAGCACCACAGCTTGTTATTCTTGCAGCAGGTAAAATCTTCAACAAAACACCATGACTAGAACAATAAAAATAACTTTAATAACACATAAAATAAAAAGTAAAAGCAGGAACGATAAGTGCTTTCAGCTAAAATAGTCTTCTTCAGATTGTAATGAATATTCAGCATAGAAACCTTTTAAAAAAAGTAAACATCCAATCATAAATGAATTTAAACAGCAACATCCAATTATAATCCATTTCCTGATTTAGTATTATTGGCTGCCAAAAAGCTAATCAAAAACTTAAGACAACAACATACCCTTTGTATTGCCCAATAAAGAGACTTCAAATCACAAGCTGTTTTCAAAACGAAGGGCCAATAGCTAACTTGGGGCAGGTCTAAAGGTTATATGACGATCAATAGTATATCCTTAACTATAGTATAATAGTAAAAGCTGAACCTCCTATCATCAATCTTCCCAGTAAAGGGACTAGCAATCACAAACTACGCAGTGAAAAAACAGTCAGTCACTAGCTTTGATCAGTATGCATCCTCATAAGCATATATGCTACAAGCCCAAATAACTGCAGATAAACCATCACCAAACTTCACGTTCAAGCAACAAATGAGTAAAAAACAATGTTAACAGGATCAGAATGACAGATAAGTCCCTTTAAATATGATGCAAATGATCAACTGTTTATGGCTCTGTAAGCCAAACTGATGGATTGTAACAAGAAAAACAAAATAACTGCAACATTTCTTAGATGAGGGGAAATCAGTATTCAGACATATAGTTTTAGAAAGCAGAAAAAAAGCACCTTTAAAATATATCAAAAGAGACAGCTTCCAGCTTCCAATCATAATTTCAGCTAAAATAGCCTTTTTTCAGATCATAATGAATATCCTGCTTAGAAACATTTTTAAAAAAGTAAACATCCAATCATAAATAAACTTAACCAGTAACATCCAATTATAATTCATTTCCTGATTTAATAATATTAGTTGTCAAATAGCTAATCAAAAGCTTAGGGTAACAACATACACTCTGTAGGGAGACTTCCAGTCACAAGATATTCTCAAAACGAAGAACCAATAGCTGACTTGGGGCAGGTCTAAAGGTTGTATGATGATCAGTAGTATGTCCTTCAACTGTAGTATAATAATAAGAGCCGAACCTCCCAGGGACGGCCTATCATCAATCTTCCCAGTGAAGGAACTACCAATCACAAATAACTGAAGGAAAAAATGGCCAGTCACTAGCTTTGATCAATATGCATCCTCAAAAGCATATATGCTACAAGCCCAACTAACTGTAGACAAACTATCATCAAACTTCTCGTTCAAACAACAAGTCAGTAAAATACAATGTTAACAGGATCAGGGTGGTAAATAATAAGTCCCATTGAATACAATGCAAATGGTTGACAGCTTACAGCTCTATAAGCCGAACTGATAGATCGCAACAAAACAAACTAACCGCAAACCTTCAATAGGTTGGGGGAGATCAATATTCAGGCATATAATATTAGAAGTGAAAGAAGCACCTTTAAAATATATCAAATAAAACATCTTCCAGCTTCCAAACACATTAAATAACCAGTGTGTTAAAAAACAGATGTGCTTCAAAACTAACTTGCTACGAGCAAACTATTACCACACTTCTCATTCAAAACATGTTCACAAAAGTACAGTGTTAACAGGATCAGGATAGCAAACCAAGAGTCCTGTTAAATAAAATGCAAAGGATCAGCTGCTTAGGGCTATATGGACCAAACTAATAGATTAAAAAGCTGAAAAACTATCCTGAATATGGGAGGATCATTGGTCAAACATCTGATCTTGAGAGCGACAAAAAAACCTTTAGGGTACACCAAGTATTGCAGCCGCCAGTCATAATTGATAGTCAAAAAAATTGGTTCAGCCAATAGTGCAAAAGCCAATCATAACAAAAGCATAGCTTGAACATCCTAAATTCAACCTATGGCCAGTCTGCTTGCTTTTAATTTAGGTGTCAAAGAAACTACGTTGTTTAGACCTGGAGGACAATGCGCTCTCAAGTTCAGAGCCCACTCAATTTCCCAGATTTCAGTCCAATTCATTACATCACCATTCCTTTGAATATGGTGCATACATTCTATTGCTTTAAATTTAAAATTATGGTTGGGAAAGGTAGCAATATGCATGGACAGCACATTATTGGGATTAGAATTTCTTATATCACGCAAATGGTGTAAAATTTGATCTTTGATGTGTTGGTTGGTTTTGCCAATATAGAAAGATTTACAGATGGAGCAGGTTGCCATGTAGATTAAATTATG
Source organism: Protopterus annectens (assembly GCF_019279795.1). Taxonomy (NCBI): domain Eukaryota; kingdom Metazoa; phylum Chordata; order Ceratodontiformes; family Protopteridae; genus Protopterus; species Protopterus annectens. Next base: position 671,044,945 of record NC_056744.1, read on the forward strand.
TGTATTGCAGTTCGCAAACACATTAAAAGTATAGATTTTATTTAAAACTGGGTGAACAAAAGTATTGCTACTATCAATGGAGGTGCATGCTTTACATTGATAGCATCTAAATGTTCCTTGTATGCTCAAAGATGCTTGTTGAATAAAGCCATCCTTATTACACAGAAGACGCTTAATGTTCTTCCTGTTTTTAAATGAGAAACTAGGGTGATCCCCTACAATCTTTTAATCCACTCATCAGCGGTTAAAACCAGCCAATGTTTTCTTATAGTCTCGCAAACATGTTTGTTGTTAGTATTAAAAGTTATCAAACACTTGAGATGCATATTACTAGTTCTAAGGTTGATAGATGAAGTGGGATTCAATGGTTCACTGAAATATGTCCAAACTCGGTTAGTTCTGATTGTATTAATATTGGTAGTCAACCTGAGGTCCATGTTCCTATAGCCTCTTGCCTTCAAGTTGTGATGTAACTCGGTGTATTCTCTTGAGAAGTCATCATCATTAGTACAGAGTCGAGAAATTCTTACAACTTGATTTTCTAATATGTTGTTGAAGATGTGATTAGGGTGCATACCGTGTCTATACAAATAATAATTCCTTCAGGTATTTATTCTGTGGCGGCTAGTCTGCAAACCATTGGCAGGCTGTACCAAAATCTTCACATCAAGAAAGTCAATCATTGTGTTGGAATGATCAACTTTAAATTTAAAAAAAATCAGTGGTGTTATTAAGGTAATCTGTAAACAGGGTTAAACTGTTCAACATCACCTTTCCACAGAAGAAAAATGTCATTGGCAAATCGACCATAATAAAGGAGATGTTGATGCCAAGGGTTGATTTCACATAATACTTGCTCTTTCTCCCATTGGGCTAGTACTAAGTTCAAGTAACTATTTGCACATGGAGTACCCATGGCAGCCCCCATGTTTGTAAATAGAAATCAGATCCATAGATGAAAACATTGTTCTCAGGAACCTGTTCCAACAGGGGACAGAGAAGATCCGTGGATGTATTTACAGAATGCAGAAAATTACAGATGGCTTGAATGCCAAACTGATTTAGAATAACTGTAAAGAGGTTGTTAATATCAACTGTGACCAAAAACAGATCTTGTAAGCCCTTCAGGTTATTTGTTGTTCTCTTTAGGTCAAACAGAAAACTACCAGTATCCTTGAGTACCATCTTAGCTTATGGTAAGACTTTTTTAAGTTCATTTTCAATACAGATCGAAAGGGGTTCAGTGATCCAACCCCTGCCAGCTACGATAGGATGTAGCAGTGGATCAAAAGGATCTTTATGGATCTTCAGAAGCCCACTTATTGTAAGTATGATGGGATGGGTCACCATGAAGAAGTCATATAGTTCATTACTCAAGCACCTCTCCATGAGCAAATCATAAAGGTCACTATTGAGGTTGTTAATCCTTCTTTCTACATCACTTGAGCTTAATTTCTTATACTTATTTTCATCACTCAACATGAATACCATCTTATTAACATACCAGTCTGAGTCCATCACCACGATGACCCTCCTTTGTCAGCTGGTTTAATGACTAGGTCTTGCCTTGTTTTCAGTTCATTAAGAGCAGCTCGTTCTGCTTGCGTTATATTATGAAAACCTCCTTTGAAAGGTCTCTGTTTCCTTGCCTTAGCCATGTCTATTTCACACAAACGTTGGAATAATTCTACTGTTGGATGGTTCACAGGTGTGAATAGACTCAGTCTCTTATATTGTGGAATAGAATGGTCATTTTCAGTCCCAAAGATGGATTTGAGAGTGACTTTCCTACAAAACAACCTAAGATCCATTACAAATTCATTAAGATTGGAAGATAAGGCAAGTGTGAAACTCAGACCTTTGGAAAGTAATGATATATATTCAGGATGTAGAGTTATTTGGGAAAGACTGAAAACTAAATTTCCGTCAGCTTCTTTCATTTCCTTTCTTGGCTCTGTGCTCTGGTATTCCAGTGAGGCTGTTGCTTGACAAAATCTGGTAATGGCTAATTGAAAGATGCATGGACTGCTCCTTCCTTTGGTCTAGTAGCTGACGTGGAGGGGGTACTCAGTGCATGAACCTGGTTGATCAATATCTGAGGGACATGACTAGGTCCAGCTTCACTTAAATCGGTTTGCATTGGCATATTAGTTGTTTGATCTTTGATCACTCCTGAGGTATCAGAAGCTAAGTTATCTCTCATATCTCTCACTAGAGTGTTGGTACCATCTAATTCTAGATTGGTTTTATTTCTCGATGCAGATTTGTCTCTTCCATATGGCCATGATGTTTCCTTCGGCCATTCAAAAACATGTCTGTTCTTGAAGTCCTGGAAGTCCTGAATCAATTTCTTGGCTTTTTGTTCCTTAAGCTTATTATCATATACATTGAGATTAAATTGTAACATTTCTTGTTTCTATAGAAAAGAATATTCAAGGTGCATATTTTCCAGTTCTTTCTGTTTTTGTTTGACGCTGATGGCTATTTTGTCCTCCTCTGGCTTAAAGTACTCTATCAATGGGTTCATATATCTATAGCTAGTCTCCAGATTAATCATTTGCTAATTGGCAAGCAGTTCTGGATAGGTGTTACCATATGTAGGTAAACATTTGACTCTCATCCCTCATGGTATTACCTTGTGAAAAATGCAGGCTTTGAGGTGGAAATGTTGCCACTGTAATCTTTTCAGCTGATAGGCTGAGTTTTCCACTTCTCAAAAAATAGCATAAAAATCTGTTTCATTGGTGCCATTGGTAGGTATTTCAGGCTCAATGTTATTCAACTGCAACTGCAGAAGAGGGTTGGAAGATTCACTTATAAAGTGAGCAAGGTTGGAACCCTTTGGCTTATCTTTTTTGGGTAAATTCTCCGCCATGTGCAGTGTTGCAGAAAAACAATCCAACATACAAGCAAAGACTCTGCTGACACTGTTGAAGCTGCTGAGGAACAGAAGAAGCAAAAGCAAGTAGAATCTTTAGCATACCACCACGGCTTGTTATTGTTACAGCCGGTAAGATCTTCAACAAAACAGCATGACTAGGATGATAAAAATGACTTTAATAACACATAAAATAAAACGTAAAAGTAGGAACGATAACTGCTTTCAGCTAAAATAGCCTTCTTCAGATCATAATGAATATCCTGCATAGAAACTTTTATAAAAAGTAAGCATCCAATCATAAATGAATTTAAACAGCAACATCCAATTATAATCCATTTCCTGATTTAGTACTATTGGCTGCCAAATAGCTAATCAAAAACTTAGGGAAACTGCATACCCCCTCTGTATTGCTCAATAGAGAGACTTCAAATCACAAGCTGTTCTCAAAGGGAAGGACCAATAGCTGACTTCAATATGATTGGATGTTTACTTTTTTAAAAATGTTTCTATGTGGGATATTCATTATGATCTGAAAAAAAAGGCTATTTTAGCAGAAATTGTGATTGGAAGCTGTCTCTTTTGATATATTCTAAAGGTGCTTTTTTCTGCTTTTTAGAACTATATGTCTGAATACTGATTTCCCCTGACCTAAGAAAGGTTGCAGTAGTTTTGTTTTTATTGTTATGATCCATCAGTTTGACTTATAGAGCCATAAGCAGTCGATCATTTGCATCATATTTAACAGGACTTACCTGCCATTCTGATCCTGTTAACATTGTTTTTTACACATTTGTTGCTTGAACGAGAAGTTTGGTGATGGTTTATCCACAGTTATTTGGGCTTGTAGCATATATGCTTATGAGGATGCATACTGATCAAAGCTAGTAACTGGCCATTTTTTCCTTGAGTAGTTTGTGATTGCTAATCCCTTTACTGGGAAGATTGATGACAAGGCTGTCCCCAGGAGGTTCGGCTTTTACTATTATACTATAGTTGAAGGATGTACTATTGATTGTCATATAACTTTTAGACCTGCCCCAAGTCAGCTATTGGTCCTTCGTTTTGAGAACAGCTTGTAATTTGAAGTCTCTCTATTGGGCAATATAGAGGGTATGTCGTTGCCCTAAGTATTTGATTAGCTATTTGGCAGCCATTAATACTAAATCAAGAAATGGATTATAATTGGATGTTGTTGTTTAAATTCATTTATTATTGGATCTTTACTTTATTAAAAATGTTTCTATGCAGGATTTTCATTACGATCTGAAGAAGGCTATTTTAGTTGAAAACACTTATCGTTCCTGCTTTTACTTTTTATTTTATGTGTTATTAAAGTTATTTTTATTGTTCTAGTCATTGTGTTTTATTGAAGAATTTACCTGCTGCAACAATAACAAGCCGTGGTGCTTTGCCGAAGATTCTAGTTGCTGGTTGACTTCTTTAAGTCAGTCACCAGAGTGGTGGATGAAGGTAAGGCAGTTCATACATCCTACATCAATCTGGCCAAGGCGTTTGATACCATTCCTCAATCATTAATTATTGATAAACTCACCAAACTAGGCATCAACCCCTATATTGTTAGGTGGGCTGCAAACTGCCTGACAGACAGAACACACAATGTGAAAGTAAAGCACTCCATGTCAGACTGCCGACCTGTCACGAGTGGACTCAAACAGGGATCAGTCCTGGGTCCTCTCCTGTTTGGCGTCTACTTCTCAGAAGTCCAGGCCAACAGAGAGGGACTCTGGCTGACCAAATTCACAGACAACTGCAAGTTGGGAGCCATTATTAACTCCCCAAGTGATGGAGACATCCTACAGAAAGGCCTCACGGAGACCATTGACTGGTGATGAAACCATGGCCTTAAGCTTAATGCCAAAAATTGCGTCGTCATCCCCTTTGGGACAAACTCAGTTCCCGCTAATTACCACATCAGTGGGAGCCCACTGAACACTAAAGACATTATAAGAGATCTGGGGACACAGGTTGACAGCAACCTCTCCTTCGACTACTGCATTGCCACTGTGGTCAGAAAGTCCTTCTATGTGGCACATCTTATTACCACGGTTTTGCATCCAGGAAGAAAGAGGTCATCATCTCTCTCTACTCTTCCCTCATTAGACTTATCATAGAGTATAATGCCCCATTTGGCATGTACCTCATTAGACACCTGCAACAGCTGGAGAGGCCAGAAAAATACCTCATGAAGAGAATCCCAGGCCTTAAACACATGTCCTACACAGACAGACTAAAAAAACTCCAGCAATTCTGTCTCATATCGTCTACTAAGAGGCAATCTCTGCTTGACTTAAAAAGCTATGTCTGACCCACCTCTGTTAGAAATGCTACATCTAAAGAAATCCCAATCCCTTCACACCACATACTCCAGAGACCTCAACCTCATTACTACAATCAACAGAACATGCTGGATGGACAGGTTCATAACCCAGAGACTGACCATGCTCTAGAATAGAGTTCCCATACATGTCAAGCAGAGCACCTCACTAGCCCTGTTCAAGAGAAATCTTGATGAGTGGATTGGAAATAGAAAGTTCACCCCAGGGATCACTCCAGTTGCTCTACTTGGTATTGGCACTGGGAACTAATGACAGGTGGCACAATGCCAGGCCACTTCTATGGGCTAGGCTTGGAAAGGCCCCATTAGCCTAGTATACCTATGAACCTATTAACCTATGTATATGTATTATACACACTATGCAGCTTTCTTACACTGCCTTCTAATTTTAAAAGCAAATAATATTGCTGTGTGCTTGCAGTTAGAAAATGCAAACAAAGCATAACAACTTCAACATACATAAGCCAAACCTGCCCGCATTAAATCATCATAAAAGTCCTTAACAGAATCGTAGCTGGTTCAGTTAGTGCCTTTTGTCAGCACTGTGAACAAGCACCCCATCCTCTTAGCTCACTGTTAAATCTACACCCCCCCCCCAACTCCAGCACACCAACCAGGTGGCCACATACATGACAAGGCCCCTCCCTCCAGCTCCAGCTATTCAGGTCACATGTCTGTGCCCTGCCCCCAACCCTCCTTTTAACATATTTGATTTAAAAAAAAAAATCTTCTTTTAGACTGTAGCAAACAGTTGCTACAGTTTATACCTGCTTGCATGGAACACTTCAGCACTCTTGTTTCAGTTAAAAAAAAATCTTTTTAAATTGTAGCAACCCGCTTGCTACAAATGTGGCACACAGTTGTTGCAGTTTATATCCTGCCTGCATGGATTGCTAAAGTGCTCAGGTTTTAGTTAAAAAAATGTTTTACATTTAAACTGTATCAAACTGTTTGCTACAATGTAGAAAGTGGTTGCTACAGTTTAGACCTCACATGGAGTGCTACAGCTCTCAGGTTTGACCACAAATGCAATTCCAACTTTTAAAAGACATTAAAGAGCGATTGAGATTTGCTGTTCACACCCTCCCCAACACTTTGCATCCGGGGCTGTTGCCCTTCTCGGGCACCCCCCCCCCACAATAGTTATACTTCTAGTCCCAGAGAAACAATTGAAACATAGTAAAATTAATGAAACATGCATTTACTTGAGGAGCCTACTCCCATACCTCCTACCTGTATATATTAACTCAATGGTTGCACAACAGTGACTATAATGAAAAAACTTTGCAGAAGGATATAGTTGACCTCTGAATATCGCAGAAATACAGAGGTCAACTATACTACAGTTTTACAAACTGTTGGCTAAGTGAATTAAACAAATAAAAAAATAAATATATATATATATGTATATATATATATATATATATATATATATGTATATATATATATATATATATATATATATATATATATATATATATAAAATAAATACATAAATATATCCCATGAGTCTCCACTACAGGAGGTTTAAGGTATCACACAGTGAAAACTCTACCTTGGCTGTTTTTTTTTCTTTCTTGCAGCTTTTACTGAATGATTTGTCTGTGTGTCCTTTTTACGTTTTTTTTTGTATATACAAAATATATTAAGACGCGCATATACATATAAATATATATATTTGTGTGTGTGTGTGTGTGTGTGTGTGTGTGTGTGTGTGTGTGTGTGTATATATATATATATATATATATATATATAGAGAGAGAGAGAGAGAGAGATACATAAACATATGTCTTTGTGTGTGCATATACATTTCATATAGATATGCTTTGAGAAGGGTATATCACCTTATCCAGAAATAGTGGGACAGTTCAGGTGATCTCCAAAAAAGGTGAACAGAAGTGATAAAGTGGATTAGCGCAAAACAGTCCAAACAGTAAAAAACAAGCAAAACTCCACAAAGTTAAGTCACTTTAATAAGAACAAAGCTTTTGGATAAAATATCCTTATTCAGTGTTTTTATACTGAAGAAGAATATTTTATCGAAAAGCTTTGCTCTTATTAAAGTGACTTAACATTGTGGAGTTTTGCTTGTTTTTTACAGTTCAGGTGATGGCAGCACACTGCATGCATTGTTAAGTTACACAGGAAAATATATCACAAAGGGTATTCAGAATTTCAACATAATGTCAACTCCATTATGAGAGTTAATAAAAAATATTCATTTTACTTGGGGACAGAAGCAGAGAAAGCTCTTAGGAAAAGAATAAGCTTAGAAATTGTAATTACCTAATTAAACCCTGTAAGTGCAAATGCAAAAAAAGCTGATGGAAGTATGAATGCGCCCAAAGTCATCCTTATTCAAGTGCAAAGTAAAGAAAACATAACAGTTGACACTGACTCTGCATTATCAGATCAGAGAAGACGTAAATTCAGATAAAAAGTCCATTGTAATATAGCTGGCACGTGAATGCATCAGTATGCACACACTGAAAATTGAAAATACAAGCATGGCATTATAAACAACATAAAACCATTAAAAAAATATCAGTTACCCTATAAGCAGTCCTTAACATAGTGGGGAAAAATGTCATTCATACAGCAGCCATTTGAGTTCAGAGGTTGTATAAAAAAAGCACTGAAAAAAACTACCTGTCAAGGCATCTAAAAGAGGAAAAGAGAGAAGTTACTCGTGATGCAAACTTGATATGTAAATATGATTGCAGGTTTTACTGTATCCAAAATATAATTGCTGAGGGAAACATAAAAGGAAGCTTGGGAGACAATCTACAGACAGAATTTTAAACTCTTGAGATAGTGATGAATGGCAAATAAATAATCCTAATGACTGTGACGTGGCTGATGATGCATGTAAAGTGGTATGAGAGAGTTTTATTTTTATTTACACATTGTTGACCAGGTTAGTCTCACTAGGCCAGTGGCCTCTTTTCAGGGGAAAACCAGAATGGTATTTAAACTGTTTAGTGGAAATTTAGCCAGAGAACCATAGAACTGCTTCTTTCTATTTGATAAGTGTTGTGGGATCTGTTAAATCCACCTGAGCTACCACCAACTCAGGCAGAACAGGCAATGAGTAATGAAGAAATAACTGCAGCACATGATAGCAAATGACTGCTAAAACTGGCAAATCAGCCGTACCTAAGAGCTCACAAAATAAATGCATGAGTTCTTTTTGAAGTATATTTAGCCATTCTCACAACAAAATTCATAGTACTAAACAAGATATGTTTGCTGCATATAAATGAAACCAATAAATTTATACCTATTGTTCATTGTGTTAAAGCAGCATTTCCAGCACTCACCAAGATGCATTCATCCCATCACAAATGTTATGACTGCCAAAAGAAACATTCATGTTTGAGAAATATGTATACCAAAGAGGAGAGCCCACAGAGAGCCCTTGGGACACTGCTAGTGATGCTTTACAACTCTGACGTTAATGGTATAGGTTCTGTCAGATGCCTGTTTACCTATCCAGTGATCTATGTATGGGGTAATGTTGATTTGGAAAGGTTTATCATTAATCCCAACATGAGTGATATTGTTAAAGACTTTGTAAGGTTCAGGCAGGCAATGTGGACTTTGTGCTCCTCATCCATGGCCTCAGTAACCATTTCAAAAAACCTGACTAGGTTGAGCAGGCATGTTTCTCATTTCACAAAGCCAAACTTGTTTGGATCAAGGGATATAAGATCAGTTATGTAACTATTTGGTAATTAGATAAGTGCCTTTGTGAGATGCTACTACTTCACATTACATTGACAGTGATTTTGTTATGCCAGGAAGTGGATAGCTGTATTATATGTTAATACACAAGTAGTGGGACTTAGCTTTGTATTTATAAGTTTGTGTTTTTGTTAAGTAATTGAAATGACCTTTCGTGTGATGATCAGAAGAATGTGCTTTTCTTGGCCTTTTTCTCTACTGGTGTTCAGGCCATCACACAGCACAATGAGTGCTCATTCATCCCTTCAACCAGAGGATACAGCTTGACACCCCCCCAAGCCCAAGATCCATCCTGGGAAGGATAACCTAGGAATGAAACATAATTATCCTTAGTCTGAAAAGAACTACAGTGTAATTCTGATATGCAGTCATTTTGGTGTCTAGCCTCACTCTCACTCTCACTCCCTGCAGCTGCGCCAGTGACATGCACATTCCTGCAGGTGCACATAACCATTGACTACAGTGCATACTACTTGGTTGGCGCAAAATTTCCCAGCTCCTATTCTTCCTTCTCTTCAACAGCCAGCCTCCACCGGGATTGAAGGTTACATATGACTGTATTGCCACCCCTAAATAGGAAAGTCTGCATTGGCATTACCCTTCCACATTTTCAGCCAACTCCTGTCATGCTAATCCACTAGGTGATCCAGGGTTTATTGGGTTGCAGTCAGGGTTTTAGACCTTTGTGTTACAGAGCCAGTAGCACTACGAACCCCTACCCCTTATCATCCTGACTTCCCTGACACTCTTATGACTTTTTTCTTTCACAGATTGTACTGGCATTAGCACCCCATGTCACTTTGCAGTAGGTCCCGTTTCCGTCAAGGAATACCTTTTGGTAGCCTTTTCTTTTACATAGGCAGTAGAAGCATGCATTGCTTGTCACTAGGATGTCATACAGCATAACTGGCTTGGAACTGTTTTCAAGCATGCACCTAAGTCCCTCCCTGTTTTGGCAAGCAAACAGAGTGAAGGTTGCAGTACATTAAGTCAGGTATAAGCATGTACTGCTGCATACCTGCACTGCTTATCTGAGTGTTAGTGCACTGTTTACAGGTTTTGTATCCCATGAGGCCCTATGCATAGAGATGCAGTTTCTGACCATCTCCCAGAAGGTATTGTTGCATCAAGACTCAAAACAAATCCCTTTTATCAGCCTCTCAATCTCATAGTTACCCAGCCACCTTCTGTTTTGCCTGTTACTAAATGAACTTTGGTGGAAGCAGGACAGGGTTGCAAAAAGAAAAATATGCAATAATGCACTAAAGCCCTGCTGTCCAAACCTAGTAACATTTAACAAAAAATAGTTGTATGCTGTCTTCATATTGTGCCTGTGATGATAAATAAATACATATATATATATATATATATATATATATATATATATATATATATATATATTTATATATGGGTCTACTTCATATGCTTGAACATCGAACCTCTAATAATCGAAGACCAGAGGATCAAACTTTCGAAATATTGAACCAATGACAAAAAAAAATTTTAAACGTGAAAACTTCTGATTTCACATTTTTGCAGTGGGACAAAGCTTCCTGTACCCCCACAGCTCATTACTTAAACATACCAACTCTAAAATAGAGAATGGGAATGTTCCAGTTCTGCACCTGTACGTCGATCTTCATTCACAAGGTTCGATATTTCGGAACTCTGATCCTCTGGTCTGCAATGATCAGAGGTTCGATGTTCTGGAATTTCAAACGTATGAAGGGAATCTTTGTGTGTGTGTGTGTATATATATATATATATATATATATATATATATATATATATATATATTTAATCTCACACACACACATACACACATATATATATATATATATATATATATGTGTGTTTATATATAATGACACATAGATACATTTATATTTATATATATATGTGTATATATATATATATATATATATATATATATATATATATATATATAGATATAGATATGTCTTCTATGGAAGGCTGTTGTGTGGAAAAAGTCATCCAGTACTGCAGAAAAATAATGTCACATGTCACATTTGATAAGGCAGATTTTGACGTCGGTATACACAGACTTTTGTTTAGGTGTGTTTGTATTTGCAACTTCATAAAGGTCATTTCTGAATGATTTAGTCTTAAACACAAAAAAGCAGACTAGGACTATTAGGACATGTAGTACTATTTTTGTCTGGAGGTCAAACATGTTAAAGTCAAGTCTCCTTTTAATGACTGACTAGCTATTTCAGCCACACATTTGTGAAATACTGTAAGAACACTAAATTATTTGACAGTTTCAGGGGACATTGCATTAACATTAACATTAACCTAGATATGGTGAAACCACGGTCTGTCAGTGTTTCTGTATGTGTGTGTCATAAAAAATAAGTTAGGGAAATGCAGAAGTGGTGCAAGAGACAGATATTTTATTGAACATTGCAGGCAGTCTATAGGCTATTCAGGCATATGCCATGTGTGTCATAGCATGCTTAAAAAACTATTTGTTTCATGCAACGTGATGTACTGGAATTTAATTTTAATTGATTTGCATATTTTCCCATGGTTTAATTCGATAGTGTTTGTTAACAATAAATGATTTTGTAAAAGTTTTTTTCTTCAGGATGCTTGGGTGGCTGTTTTTTTTTTTTTTTTTTGGTAGTGAAAGGACGTACTGCCAGAAATACACTGCCTTAGGTTGAGGGAAGCTGCAGCTGGGGATGTGAGTGATATGTTCCAGAAGCTGACATACAGTTTCAAAAATCCTGGCTACATTCCTGAATAACATTTATAGTTTTATCCTAGATCCAACAACTGTGATTCTAACTTAAAATAGGTCTTATCAGAATAAAGGTGGCCTGAATACACCAGCAAAGACTTAAAAAGTAAAAAGTGAAAAGTCATGGGCATTCATTAGCCATGTAGTTGAAACACTGGTATGTCCTTAAGGTGTTATTTGCACATATCCCATGGGGCTCCACAACACGAGGATTAAGGTATTTCATTGTGAAGACTCTACCTTAGCTGGATCTTTTTTGGACTTTTTACAGAATGGTTTGTCTATGTGACCTTTTTACCCTTTGGGATATATCTCTGTATTTATCTATTTATATATGTCTGCATGTCTCTCTCTCTCTCCCTCTGTATATACACAAAGATATAGATATAGCTACATAAATATATATTATATACACAGAAGGCACCCCAGCCGAGAATCAAACTAGAGAACCTCTTGCTGTGAAGTGACAATGCAAACCGCTGCACCACTGCTCCATCTGTATATGGGGGATCTACTTTCCTTCATCAAAATCACACATTACCGAAACTCAAATCGCGGACACCAAACTTCCAAAACTTCAATTCAATGAAACAACAGTCTACCAAAGCACACTTCTGTAAACAATGATCACTGCTTCTGGCCTCATATTCAACAATGGGTACAGTGTTTTTTTTTTTTTTTTAAGTATTACCGGGAATGGATGTTATACAGCACTCAGACCTTTTTGGTGTAGATCGCAGTACAGGGTAGATAAGGAAATTTACCCTTTTACCCATTTTAGTGCGATCTCAGAGTTGGCATATATAATTTGCAGGGAGTGTGGGGTGCAAGATGGCTTTTCCACCTGCAAAAATGTGTGTGAAGGTTAGTTTTGTTTAGTTTTTGGATTTCGTAGAAGTGTGCTTCAGTAGAGTGATGTTTTGTTCAACTGCAGTTTCAGAGTTTTGGTCTCTGTGATTTGTTTTTCGGTAATATGTGCTTTTGATGAAAAAAAAGTAGACTTGTATATGTGTATAAATATATATATATATATATATATATATATATATATATATATATATATATACATATATATATATATATATATATATATATATATATATATATATATTTATGTATATATATATATATATATATATATGCATATAAAATAAGATCATACACACACACACACACACACACACACACACACACACACACACACACACACACACACACACACCTCCAAAAGTATTGAGAAGCACCGCTGATCAGTTTGTATCTCCTGATCAAACCCCCTAACTTGTTTGATTGGCATCTCCTGATTGTCACTCTAACACCTTGAGTCCAAGGCAGCTGCCACCTTTGCCCCACCCTAGACACTCCTTTGCTTATGTTTGTAATTGTTAACACATGACAACTGATTAAATTTATTGTTATGTTAACAGACCTGAGACCATATGTTAAGGATTTTTGGGTCAAGTTATGTATGCACTGATCTCGGCTGATCAAAATTTAGTCTGATAGCCAGAGCTGATGGCAGACACATTCAAGAAACACAAATATATTCTGAATGTATCCTCTGAATACCTAGCAGATGCTTCTTTTTAAAATTAATTCATATCCCATTTCTAGAAGATATACTCCCAAGTACAGTTGGAAGTCAGGAACATGGAGTCTAAATAGGCCCTGCTCAGGACTTCAGTAGTTAAGGTACCTGTAAGGTATTGTGTCCAAGGATGTTCATTGCTTATTATGGTAAGCCAAGGACATATAAACTAATGTAATACTGAACATTTCTTTGCAGTACTCGTGGGTAGTCTCCCTGATTTGACTGATTGATACACTGTTACAAATAACCAGAGAGAAAGCAGCCACATCACTCATTGAAGTGAGAACCTAACTGTAGGAGTAGTTTGGTGAGACCATGGAGAATGAATTCTGGGTGACTTTAAAGAGGTTATGGCTCCACTCCAGTTACTACAGAGGGCTCTACTCAACAGAGGCACTGGGAACTAAGGTTGGGTAGCATAATACCAGGGTAATCCTATGGGCTAAGCTTGTAAAGGCTCCAGAGCCATTAGCCTAGTACACACCTATGAGCCTATGAACCTATGGTAAACAATCTGGTGACTCATGAGGATTGGTGGGGTAGGATATTGTCCATGCTTTTCTCAACAAAGGTAGGAGAATTCTGACCTGAACTAGAAATGTTACTGGAAGCAGTAAGGAAAAAAGGAACATTTTGATGAATTCCTAAACCTCATGGCTATGCACTCCTTTAAGGATGCAGTACCAGAAGTAATTGGTGGCTTTAAGTCCATTTCTGTGGATGAGGTAAATGCTGTAAGGAAGCAGTTCCGAGATGGTAAGACCAATGGATGGATGAGATCCAGCCAGAAATGCTGATGGCTCAAGAAATGTTAGTGACATGGTTACACTTCTTAATTATTGAATGCAGTACTCAGTAGGTTATATTCCATTTATGGAGGGATCACAACCTCACTGGGAAAGACTGCGTCACATTGCTGTAAAGGAAACTCTCTCCAACTATAGAGCATTCAAGAGGAGCAGTGTGAATTCTAACACAATGATAGAACACTGGATCTGCTTTTTGTCCCTGTAGGCATAATTGCAGGGCTTATGGATGTTCACCAGCATGATAGCAGTGTATTGTGGATCTAGATGTGCCCTGGGAAGATACAACAGTATGGAGTCTCAACTGACCTTCACCACTCAGTCCCAACATCCGTGGAGTGTTAGCTGCACCCATGTGCTTAGCATTAAGCAATATATCAGTAAGGCAATGACCACCAAATACATGCAATTTTTTTATTTCAGCTTGTAAAACTGCATAGCTTTGAGCACAGCAGTGCATATCACAATCCCAGTTGCTTGCAAAAACAACTGAGCATAAAAAATAAACACATAGTTTTAGAAATTAATTCAAGCAATGTACAAATCAACTTATTCTTAGAATCGGGGAAATCTGTGTTATTATTTTTATGTGAACACGCATTATCTATACCATATCTGTTGAGAATGACAGTAAACAGAGATTTTGTGTCCATAGTAACAAAAATAAATTCAAATACTACATTATTCAAATGCTAGTAATGCAGTTGCTTTTTAGAAATGACTTGTATTCATCAGGACCGATGGAACCAGGTCCAATAATGTCTCTAAAAGTCTTTTCAACTTAGAGAGAAATTCCTTTAAACTTCAGAGGACAAATGTATGGGTGAATTAGATATTTATGAAGTTTCAGAATGCCATATATCATAGATGTAAATGTGCCAGAGACATACAAGTAATCAAACAGTCTTCTGTCAAACCAGTTACAAGTAAGTTATATAGAACCACTTTCACATTCTATATAATTGTCTTAACATCTAATTGTGTATTGCTTTCCAATACTGCTTAGTAATGTCTCCATTTTTCCCTGTATCATGTTCTCAATCTATATGCCCTGTTCTTTATTCCCTGGCTTAGCTTGTATATTACAATTCCTCTTCAGTTTTCATAATGCCTCATTCTCACTGTTAGGTAAATGGGAAAAAAAGCATACCTTTGTAAAGGTCCAGCCTATTGACCTCAACCAGAAATGCTGCTGGTAGCAGGATGGAAGGTTTTGATGAACTATATGTGGATAGACTGAATGTGTATCAGTCATGAAAATTCAGTCATGAAATTTGCCTGGGTGGCCTGCACTCTCATTGTAGATGATACCCTGTGCATTTCAGACCACCCGGCAGTTGATGGAGTGATGCATTTTGCAGTTCATGTACTTCCTTCCCAGTGAATAGTTGAGGGCTTCATTTCAATGTGGAGACAGTCTATGGCCTCAGTACCTTAGGGGAAACAGGATATATAATAGAACTCCAGCATGGTGTTTGCTTTCTTTTCAGGGGTGTATGGAAACCACATATTCTTCCCCCACATGCAGAAGTATGTCATTGAGCAACTAATGGAATATTCCTGAGGCAGATGCCTGAGATACTTGCACTGTTTCCGGGCAGGTCATTGAAAGGCCCTTGTAGCTAATATACATAGAACCACACATACCTTGATATCTACTGCATGGATAACCATCTGGCTCACAGACATGACCCAGGAAGTTAGAACTGGGGAGTCCACCTCTACAAGGAGACCAGTCACAGCCAGTGTCCCTCAGGGATCAGTCCTGAGACTGCTTCTTTTTGGCATTTACTTCTCTGAAGTCAAAGCCAATGTAAGTGGCCTCTAACTGACTAAATTTGCAAATACTTTTGAATTAGGAGCTGTCATTAAATTCCCCACTGACACAAATGTTCTCCAGGAAGGGCTGACACAGATAAACAACTGGTGTCAGAGCCATTGACTAAAACTAAATGCCAAGAAATGCATAATAGTATCTTTCAGAAAGTCATTCACCCTTGGTAACTATCATATCGACAGTATACTCCTTACGAATTGACCCAGTAGTCAGGGACTTAGGGACACACATAGACAGTAATCTAGCCTTTGTTCGTTATATGTCTACAGTAGTAAGGAATCATTCTATGTTGTGCAACTTGTAAACAAAAGTATAGCATTTAAGTCCAAGGAAGTCATTATTCCACTGTATTTGGCATTCATCAAACCTATCATTAATTACAATGCCCCTTTCGGTATGTACTTAATCAGGCATATCCAACAACTGGAACATCCAAAGAGGCTCCTCACTAAAATAATGCAGGGCATAAGTAACACATCTTATGCAGACTGCCTCAAGGCCCTATCCCTGTATTCTGTCTCCTACTGTTGAGGGGAGCTCTATGTCTGCCATGTAAGGCATTGACAGACCCCACTCTGTTGGAACTCCTGCATACCTGCAAACCAAACAGCACCAGAATTGTCCATTCTAAAGACTTAAACTTTGCCTGTGATATAAATAGTACTTGCTGGACAGACAGGTATGCAGACCAGAGACTACCCATTCTCTGGAGCAGGATCCTCTTCCATATGAAGCAGCGTTTTTCCTTAGCCCAGTTAAAGTGTAACCCAGACAGTTGGATGGGAAACAGGAAATTCATCCCTGGTTTGACAACTATGTATCTAATGGACACAGGCAGCCTGCAAATGGTTCATCTCCCAGGCCCCTGCTTGTAAATGCTTCATCTCTCAAGCCCCTGCTTACACTTACCAAGGCTACCAGAACTTGTCAGAGATTTGGGATGCATAGCTAGGCTTAAAAAGGCCATTGTGGTCATTAACGTAGTAAACACCTATGAATTTATGAACCTATGTACTCCACAACTGTACTGCAAATGAGGGTGACACATTTCCATAATTCCCTGCATGGTGTTCCTATTTATATAGTACCAGTCCACTATGTTGGTGTCAAGGATGGCATGCAATATTAAGCATGGTCAGATGACCTGGCACTTCTTGAGGTGATGTTTAACACTCTTGAGCAAAGCAGCTGCAATAAGAGTTTACTTCAAGTACAGATTAACAGTGGCAGCATGTACTCCATAGGTATATGGATATGCTGAAAACTAAGGTGACCACAGTATCACTGCATGAAACTTAAACAGTTCTGAATCACTCTGCCATCTTGTTTTACATCCTTATCATATACAGTGCTTCATTATACAGTCATTAGCTTATAAAATGGCTGACCAAAATACTTGGCATCACTACATCATGTTGTTGGATTTTATGATTCTCAACCACCCTGTGTGTGGCCACTCATCATGATATTCACTTAGCATGATGCTAACCTCTTTTATGAGACTCACATAAGCAAGATCATATACACATTTTATAAAATCAGGAGACATCGATTCTAGAGTTTTAGCTAAACAATCATTATAAATTGTTATGCACACAGCTCTGCACATCTCTCCATTCACAGTACTTTTACATAAAAATCTGGAGAGCAAACTCCTATATTCCAGATATGTATTACATTTATATGTTGTTTTTTATAGCATTATTCAATGTGTTCTTCTGTATCCCTTCCCAGCATTGCATCCAGTAATGTTATATCTTATGGAAAACATGCTATTTTTAATATTAAAAAGTTAATATTGTCATTCAAGAGTTTTATAAATATAGTGAGCACATACTTCCTGTCATGTGAAACAAATATCATCCACAAATCTACAATAAAAGAGTAAAATGTCAGTAAAACAATGACCATTAAATAAATATGATTTCTTCTGTTCAACTAATCATAGATTGCATAGTTATTAGGTACCCATCACAATTCCCAAATATATTGTTTTATAAAATTATTTCAAGTAGCATACAAACTAAATTAATCTTAGAATTAGGACTGTATTATTCAACAAAGTATGAACACACACTTTATATACATGATACATTGAAATAATCCCCTGAAAAAATGACAAGGAGGGTAAAATTTGACTGCATCTCTTAAAACTACATGTGTGATTTGAGTTGAAAAAATAAGCATTCTACAAATCAGTAGTTGCATCAACCAGATCATTTATTTATTTGTTTTCTGGGGTAGAGTACTGATCTCCATGGAACTTGTTCAGACTCAGCCCGGCAATCATGTGTGGTTAAGAGACATGCTCAAAATCATACAGGTAGACAGTGGAAGCTGAGAGATTCAAACCTTGCAATATTGGACCACAGGAAACCTTAATCTACTAAGCTAACTGTACAATCAGTGGATAGAATAACAGTCTACAGATGCTTCTGTGCATCTGTTGATTCACTGGAGGAAAAATGAAATAGAATTCTCAGTTTATCTTTGATTTCCCCACATGCGTATGGTGACAATGTAGAGGCTTTGCTGCTGGTTTTCTTCTCTACCTTGGGAGACTGCCAGCTATTAACCATTAATAAACTAAGTAAACTAGCTTAAAAGCACTTCCAGAGAACGTTGAAAGTACAGCATTCAGATAACCAGTACACTTAGTATTATGCAGGACTATGAAGGATCTAGCAAATTCATTGCCATTCAAAAACTTCACAAATGCATCAAGCTAAACAACACTTCCTTTTGGAAGCCATTCAGCAGTCATGAAAATAAAATTTCACATATCTGGGCATGACCAAACAAATGTCCATGGTTATTGTAAGTATTTATTACAGCTGTCAGAATTAGGTCCAGCATGTTGCATCACATTCTTTTTTTTTTTTTTTTTTTACTCAAATAATTTTGTATTTTCCAAATATTACAATGTTTAACAATACAATCATCAATGAAAACAAATATTATAAGCCTTTATATACACTATGTACAATTGACCTGAACAAAAGAGGAGAAAGAAAAAAAAAATTATAAAAATATGAAATTAGCATCATATTCTTGTAAGTTCCATGGACATTGTGGCAGTCAGTCAGATTGTCATTCTGCATCCTAGTTTCACTGATTTTCTCATCAGTCTCATTAGGACGTAGCTGTTCTGCGATATTCTGTTTAATTGTAAAGGTAGTATGTATATTGGCTAATGATTTCTCAAGTTTGGCACAGGAATGAGTACTGCTGCTTACCAAAGAAAGGAGCATGGTGTATCCGCTAATAAGTTTTGAAACAAGTAAGCCGGTGTGGTAGAAGATGCAGAAGTAAACCAGAATATTCATGCAGAATGTGCTGTTACTGTCTGTGGCCGAACCTTGTACCAGTCCAGAGTTCCTCTGAAAGAAAGGCTCGCTTCATTTCTAAACTTACCTGTAATGCCACTGTAAAAAAGGATATCATATGCTGTATTGCAGACCTGTCTGAAAGTATCCCTGTTCTGGTAGTGGTGACCTCTTGATCTCCACAGTCACTCCTTTATCAGCTGATGTGGTTGGTGGTAATGCAGTTCAAAAGACAATTCAGTGCCTTTCTTTGTCAGTTACTTAAAATACCAATATTCATATGAAATAACTAGAGATACCACATTTACCAGAGGCGAACACTTGACGAAAAGAACAAGCCTTGCACCACGTACTGCTTCATTTCTCCCCTTCCCTTCCTCTACCTTACTGTACAACTTGTCCCACCCATTTCACCTCTTCTCCCATCCACTTCAACTTTTTGTATGTAAATGAGATCATCATTTCTACTAATTAAATTATGTATCCTTAGATTATGTACCATTGTTTCATCAATATCATTTTGTGATGAAATCGCATCACTGTTATCAGTAGTCTTCAACTGTGTTGACAAGTCATCAGAGAAAACTAAAAGATGTCAACAATTAAGTTTTTATAGTTCATTTTTGTATGTCACATTTTTAGACCTAACACATGCATGTTTGCTTTTAATATTATTATTATTATTATTTTCTTGCATTAAATTCTATCCCAGCTTTGCCCGAATTAGATTGTCCAGTGAATTTAGATACGTTTATCTCTCATCAGTTTCTCTTCTGATTTTCTGAGATTCAGAACTTCGTCTAAATTGTTCAGACCTTGGTACCATTTTGCAAACTGTAACATTCTCAATTAATTTCAATTTGTTATGCTTGCTGATATTAACAATACATTCTGTAGACATCCTGGTAGCCAAATCTTACAGGTATCCCCAGTCTGTCCGTTGTCTGTCATTCTGTGCTAGTACTGATATTTCAAGCTGCAATTGTAATCCTTCATGAACATCTCATCCTGCCCTTCATTCTTCAAAGTCCTAACATACCAAAAGTACATTTAAATGGCAAGACATTGCCTGTAGAGCCTCAACAGTCCACCAATCAACAGTCCACCAGTCTGATTTTTAGGTGTTCTCTTGTGAACAACTCAACTGATTGAAGACAACCAGTTTGTTGAGTCCATCTCCAAAGAGCACTTCTGGGTAAATGCTGTACAATGTCAGTTTTTTTTTACCACTTCTGTAAATTATAAAGGCTTCTGTTGTGCCTTTATCGTTTATCTTTCAGTTTTCTTTGCAATGCACATGAGACTGTCTTTCTTCCTGTTTCAGTCAATGTTAAAAAATCCCAGTATCCAATTACTTGTCTGAATTCCTTCTCCCCCACCACTCTGATTTTTGTAACTGTCATCTCTACACTTGCTTGCGCACTTTAGATACAATGCAGTGTCATATTTTTCCTGACAACAGCTACTCTTCTGATGCCTTTCCCTCCCACTTGCTCATTTCACATTACTCCCAGTGTTTGGAAACCCTTGTACTGTCACTCAGAACTCTGACGTAATTTCTTGCAACCAGTCTTCCACATATTAAAATAACTTCTGTGTTTCATAGTGATTAAGCTGTGCATATCTTTCTTCTTTAAGAAATATTGTATTAAGACAAATGGGAAGTAAATTAAAATAAATGCAATCTGCTAACTATGTCATGCTTCAGGAATTTATCAATGCACTGGAAACTTGACCTTAACAGTACAACAATCCCATGAATCAGTGTGTACTTGGGTGCAAACATGGGAAGTAAGAGGGAGTCAAATCAACAACTGGAATCATTTAAAAGAGGTAACACTTTGTGGGGACTTTTAAATACATTGGATGCATACATACCGCTCAATCTCTTAGAGCAAACAATCTGGACAAAGCCTAAAATGATGGGGGACAAATAGAGACAGATTTTAAATATTGCTCTTACAAACTTAGAAAGATGATAGGATAACAGGTTTTGCATTAGCATGAATTTTCTGAAGGATTTGGAGTCTTAAACTCAATGGTTGTCATTATTTAATGACTTCAATCCTCAGCTATTTGCCAGAAAAGTACAGATTTTAGGAGGAACCACCAAAAATATGATGCAAAAATCTGGACATTCTGCAAAAATCTGTACAGTTGAGAAGTATGACATACACATGCAGCTCACATACACACAAAAACACACTCATTTGGTTTAAACTAATACATCAAACTTGTTTCACCGAGAAAAAAAAAATCAGTGAAACTTCATTCTGTTAAATGAAACAAAACTTACATATCAAATATAAACTTGCAGTTGGTGCAGAGGGTTTAGGCTGTGAGGAGTAGTTACTGTCATAGAGGGTTTGATTCCCTCAGCCCTCATTTACCTGCTGTGTGACCTTGAGCAAGTCACTTAACCAGACTTTGCTCCTGGGTTGTCCCAGAAAAGGGATTGCATATTCAGTGGTCCCACCTGATTAACAAATGTATATTATTATAAAATAATTCTTGCAGGTAGCACCCCCCCCAATGCACTACATCTTTAACTATGTTACCTCCAAGATCTCCAGTATTATATTACCTCACTTAGTACAGAATTAAGCTGAATTTAGCAATTTCATTAGTATTCATCACTGAAACTGGAAATGAAGAATCATCAAGCCCTGGTTCACTGGAAAATCCCCTGATGTACCAAATATCAGTCTCTCTCTCTCTCTACATACATATATATAAAAGCATCTTATCAAACACCAAATAAATATAAAGATAAATAAATAAGTATAAAGAGCAAACACATAAAGAACAATTATTTTAGATCAAATCTAAAATTAACTAAATGAACAAAAACTAAAAGTACTTTTTTGGCAGGTGGTTAAGCTCCTGTGCACCCCCCCACACACACACACACCTCCTGCTATGTACCAATTCCAAGATTGCAAACTATCAGTGTAAGGATAAATTTCCTGACCCCTCTCTAGCGTGATCACATACAAAAGGCTGATGGCAAAAACTGCTTAAAAAAGAAAGTTCACTCTTTTTTACACCTGCAAAAAGCATTCAGTCATGTGAGCATTCATCTTTTTGACCTGCAACCGTATATACATATACATGTGCATGCACGCACACGTGTGTAATATGGTAGCTGTGCCTGGAGTGTATACAGAGGGGCTTTATGCTAAAATGCCAGCTACCTGTAATAGACTGCAGGAATGTGAGTAAAGAGCATCTTCAGGCAATAATATTGTACCCTGTTAAATGGAAGGTATTTCTACAAGCTTTGTTGGAGGAGTTGTTATTGCTTGCTCGTGAACTGTTGCTGGTGTATGAAAAATGAATCACCTGTATAACAAATTCTGATAAAACTTGGGGGGAACCTATGAATTAAAAAAGTAT